>NW_027047808.1:0-12614 GCF_025399875.1 Dalotia coriaria | reverse complement strand
AAAAAAAACCAAATTTAATTTTTTTAATTTTATTTCAAAAATTTTTAAATTTTTTTTTTTAAAAACAAAAGACTTTTTACTTTTTAATGGAAAAAACCATTTTTATTTTTTTTTTTAAATTTCAAAAAAAAGGGTTTTTTGTTTTTTTTTTTGGCCCAAAATTTTTAAAAATCTTTAAAAAATTTTTAAAACTTTTTTTTAAAAAAATTTTTTTAAGAAAAAAACCTTTAAAAATTTTTTTTTTAACCAAAACAAAAATTTTAAAAAAATTTTTTAAAAACCCCCTTTTTTAAATTTTTTTTTAAAAAAAAATTTTTTTAAACACTTTTTTTTAAACAAATTTTTTTTTAAAAAACATTTAAAAAATTTTTTTAAAATTTTAAATTAAAAAAGGTTTTTTTAAAATTTTTTTAAAAGCAAAAGAAATTTAAAATTTTTAAAAAAAATTTTTTTTTGAAAAACATCCCTTTTTTTTAAAATTTTAAAACCAAAACCTTTTTAAATTTTTTTTTTTAAAAGCCTTTTAAAAAAAATTTTTTTAAAAAATTTTAAAAGGTAAAAAAACGTTTTTTTTAATTTGTTTTTAAAATTTTAAACAAAAAAAAAATTTTATTTTTTAAAAAACGCAAAAATTTTTATTTTTTAAAAAAAGTTTTTTTAAAAAAAATTTGTTTTTTTTTTAACCCGTTTAAAAAAATTTTTTTTTAAAAAATTTAAATTTTTATTTTTTTTTTTGGATTTAAAAAAAATTTTTTTTTTATTTTTTAAACCCGTTTTAACTAATTTTTTTAAAAAACAAAAAATTTTTTTTTTATTTTTTTAAAAAAAAAAAATTTTTAAAATTTAAATTTTTTTAAAAAAAATTTTTTAAAAAACTTTAATTGGTTTTAAGAAAAAAAAAAAAGGGGTTTTTTTTTTTTTTAAAAAATTTTTAAAATTTAAGGAAAAAATTTAAAAATTTTTTTTTTAAAAAGCCTTTTGGTTTAATTTTTTTAAAAAAAAAAGAAAAAAATTTTTTTTTTTTTTTTAATACCTTTTAACTTTAAATTTTAAAAATTTCTTAAAATGATTATTTAAAACGATTTGGGTTTTAATTGCTTTAAGGTAAAAAGCAAAAAAGTTTTTTTATTTTCGTTTTTAAAACCTTTTTAACGATTTTTTTAAAAATGTTTTTTAAAAAACAGCTTTTTTAGTTTAAATGTTTTTTTCAAAAAAAAAAAATTTTTATTTTCGTTTTTTTTAAATTTTTTAAAAATTTACGTTTTTTAAAATGTTTTTTACCACTTTTATTTAATTTTTTTTTTAAAAAACCAAAACGACGTTTTTTCTTTTTTTTGTTTAGGAAAACCCAAAAACAAAATTTAAAAATTTTTTTTTTTTTAAAAAAAAGATTTTTTTGAAAAATTGGTTTTAATAAAAAGCAAAAAACGTTTTTTATTTTTCGTTTTTTTAAAGTTTAGGGGTTTTTTTTAAATTTAAAATGTTTTTACAAAACACTTTGGGAAAATTTTTTTAAAGCAAAAAGCATGGTTTTATTTTCTTTTTTTTAAAAAAACCAAAAAATTTTTGATTTTTAAAATTTTTTTGAAAAACCATTTTTTAAAAGCTTAATTGCTTTTTAACAAAACCCTAAAAGCTTTTTATTTTCTTTTTTATTTAAGGAAATTTAACGTTTTTTAAAAGTTTTTTTAAAAAACCCCCTTTTATTTAATTTTTTAGAAAACAGCATGAGTTTTTTTTTTTTTTTTAATTTAAAGTTTTAAAAATTTACGTTAAAATTTGGTTATTTTAAAACCCCTTTTTTGAGCAATTTTTTAAAGCAAAACAGCTGAAAATTTTAATTTTTTTTTTAAAATTTACGCTAGAACTTTTTAAATCTTTTTTTGGTTATTTTGAAAAACCACGTTTTGAGTTTTAATTGCTTTTAAGCAAAAAAAAAAAAGGAGTTTTTATTTTCTTTTTTTTTTAAAAAACCTTTTTTTAACGAAAAATTAAAATCTTAAAATGTTTTTTGAAAAGGGGTTTTAGTTTAATTCTTAAAAAGGAAAAATAAAACGACAATTTTTATTATTCGTTTTTAAATATTGTTTATTTGAACGATTTCAACGATCTAAAATGCTTGAAAATCTTTAAGAAAAACAGCACGTTTTGAGTTTTTAATCTGCGTTTTAACGCGAAAAACAGCATAAAACGACGAATTTTTTTTTTCGTTTTATTAATATTGCTTCTATTTGAACGATTTCAACGATCTAAAATGCTTAAAATGTTATTTTAGCAAAACAGCACTTTTTGAGTTTTTAATCTGCTTTTTAACGCGTAAAACAGCATAAAACGACGAAATTTTTATTATTCGTTTTTATTAATATTGCTTCTATTTGACGATTTCAACGATCTAAATGCTTGAAAATGATTATTTTAGCAAAACAGCCGTTTTGAGCTTTAATCTGCGTTTTAACGCGTAAAACACATAAAACGACAATTTTATTATTCGTTTTTATTATATTCGCTCTATTTGAACGATTTCAACGATCTAAAATGCTTGAAAATGTTATTTTAGCAAAACAGCACGTTTTGAGCTTTAATCTGCGTTTTAACGCGTAAAACAGCATAAAACGACGAATTTTTTATTATTCGTTTTTATTAATATTGCGTCTATTTGAACGATTTCCAACGATCTAAAATGCTTAAAAATGCATTATTTTAGCAAAACAGCACGTTTTGAGCTTTAATCTGCGTTTAACGCGTAAAACAGCATAAAACGACGAAATTTTTATTATTCGTTTTTTTATAATATTGCGTCTATTTGAACGATTTCAACGATCTAAAATCTTGAAAATGATTATTTTAGCAAAACAGCACGTTTTGAGCTTTAATCTGCGTTTTAACGCGTAAAACAACATAAAACGACAGAAATTTTTATTATTCGTTTTATTAATATTGCGTCTATTTGAAGACGATTTCAACGATCCTAAAATGCTTGAAAATGATTATTTTAGCAAAACAGCACGTTTTGAGCTTTTAATCTGCGTTTTAACGCGTAAAACAGCATAAAAACGACGAATTTTTTATTATTCGTTTTTATTAATATTGCTTCTCTTTGAACGATTTCAACGATCTAAAATGCTTGAAAATACTTATTTTAGCAAAACAGCACGTTTTGAGCTTTTAATCTGCGTTTTAACGCGTAAAACATAACGCAAAACGACGAAATTTTTATTATTCGTTTTATTAATATTGCGTCTGTTGAACGATTTCAACGATCTAAAAATGCTTGAAAATGATTATTTTAGCAAAACAGCACGTTTTGAGCTTTAATCTGCGTTTTAACGCGTAAAACAACATAAAAACGACGAATTTTTTATTATTTGTTTTTATTAATATTGCGTCTATTTGAACGATTTCCAACGATCTAAAATGCTTGAAAATGATTATTTTAGCAAAACAGCACGCTTTGAGCTTTAATCTGCGTTTTAGCGCGTAAAAACAGCATAAGCGACGAAATTTTATTATTCGTTTTATTAATGCGTCTATTTGAACGATTTCAACGATCACAAATGCTTGAAAATGATTATTTTATAAAACAGCGTTTTGAGCTTTAATCCTGCGTTTTTAACGCGTAAAACAGCATAAAAACGACGAATTTTTTATTATTCGTTTTTATTAGCCTTTAGCTATTTGAACGATTTCAACGATCTAAAATAGCAGAAAATGCTTATTTTTAGCAAAACAGCACGTTTGAGCTTTTAATCTGCGTTTTAGCGTAAAACAGCATAAAACGACAGAATTTTTTATTATTCGTTTTTATTAATATTGCGTCTATTTGAACGATTTCAACGATATAGAATGTAGAAAATGATTATTTTAGCAAAACAGCACGTTTGAGCTTTAATCTGCGTTTTAACGCGTAAAACAGCATAAAACGAAGAAATTTTTATTGGCCGTTTTATTAATGGCTAACGTCATTTGAGCGATTTCAGCGCGATCTAAAATGCTTGAAATTTATTTTAGCAAAACAGCACGTTTGAGCTTTAATCTGCGTTTTAGCGCGTAAAACAGCATAATAACGACGAATTTTTTTATTATTCGTTTTATTAATATTGCTTCTATGTAGACGATTTCAACAATCTAAAATGCTTGAAAATGCTTATTTTATAAAACAGCACGTTTTGAGCTTTTAATCTGCGTTTTAACGCGTAAAACAGCTTATAAAACAGAGAAATTTTTATTATTCGTTTTTTATTAATATTGCGTCTATTTGAACGATTTCAGCGATCTAAAATGCTTTGAAAATGATTATTTTAGCAAAACAGCACGTTTGAGCTTTTAATCTGCGTATTAAAGCGTAAAACAGCATAAAAACGACGCATTTTTTATTATTCGTTTTTATTAATATTGCTTCTATTTGAACGATTTCAACGATCTAAAATGCTTGAAAATGCTTATTTTTAGCAAAACAGCACGTTTGAACTTTAATCTGCGTTTTAACGCGTAAAAAACCCAGCATTAAATCGACGAATTTTTATTATTCCTTTTTATTAATATTGCGTCTATTTGAACGATTTCAACGATCCTAAAATGCTTGAAAATGATTATTTTAGCAAAACAGCAGGTTTTGAGCTTTAATCTGCATTTTAACGCGTAAACAGCATAAAACGATGATGAATTTTTTATTATTCGTTTTTATTAATGCTTCTATTTGAACGATTTCAACGATCTAAAATGCTTGAAAATGCTTATTTCAACAAAACAGCACGTTTTGAGGCTTTAATCTGCGTTTTAACGCGTAAAACAACATAAAAACGACAGAAATTTTATTATTCGTTTTATTAATATTGCGTCTGTTTGAACGATTTCAACGATCTAAAATGCTTGAAAATGATTATTTTAGCCAAAACGAAGCTCGTTTTTGGCTTTAATCTGCGTTTTTAACGCGTAAAACAGCATAAAAACGACAGATTTTTTATTATTCGTTTTATTAATATTGCTTCTATTTGGACGATTTCCAGCGATCCTAAAAATGCTTGAAAATACTTGTTTTAGCAAAACAGCACGTTTTGAGCTTTAATCTGCGTTTTTAACGCGTAAAGGCAACATAAAACGACAGAAATTTTTATTATTTCGTTTTTTATTAATATTTAACGTCTATTTGAACGATTTCAACGATCTAAAATGCTTGAAAATGATTATTTTAGCAAAACAGCACGTTTTGAGCTTTAATCTGCGTTTTAACGCGTAAAACAGCTTATAAACGACGAAATTTTTATTATTCGTTTTTTTATTAATATTGCGTCTATTTGAACGATTTCAACGATATAGAATGCTTGAAAATGATTATTTTATAAAACAGCACGTTTTGAGAGCTTTAATCTGCGTTTTAACGCCTAAAAACATAAAACAGAAATTTTTTATTATTCGTTTTTTAATATTGCGTCTATTTGAACGATTTCAGCGATCTAAAATGCTTGAAAATGATTATTTTAGCAAAACAGCACGTTTGAGCTTTAATCTGCGTTTTAACGCGTAAAAACAACTTTATAATAACGACGAATTTTTATTATTCGTTTTTTTTATTAATATTGCTTCTATGTGAACGATTTCAACAATCTAAAATGCTTGAAAATGCTTATTTTAGCAAAACAGCACGTTTTGAGCTTTTAATCTGCGTTTAACGCGTAAAACAGAATAAAACGAAGAAATTTTATTATTCGTTTTATTAATATTATGCGTCTATTTGGAACGATTTCAACGATCTAAAATGCTTGAAAATGATTATTTTAGCAGAAACAGCACGTTTGGGCTTTAATCTGCGTTTTAAAGCGTAAAACAACATAAAACGACGCATTTTTTATTATTCGTTTTTATTAATATTGCTTCTATTTGAACGATTTCAACGATCTAAAATGCTTGAAAATGCTTATTTTAGCAAAACAGCACGTTTGAACTTTAATCTGCGTTTAACGCGTAAAAACAGCATTAAATCGACGAAATTTTTATTATTCCTTTTTTATTAATATTGCGTCTATTTGAACGATTTCAACGATCTAAAATGCTTAATGATTATTTTTAGCAAAAACAGCAGGTTTGAGCTTTAATCTGCATTTTTAACGCGTAAAACAACATAAAACGATGAATTTTACATTATTCGTTTTTTATTAATATGCTTCTATTTGAAACGATTTCAACGATCTAAAATGCTTGAAAATGCTTATTTCAGCAAAACAGCGTTTTGAGCTTTAATCTGCGTTTTAACGCGTAAAACAGCATAAAACGACGAAATTTTATTATTCGTTTTTATTAATATTGCGCCTGTTGAACGATTTCAACGATCTAAAATGCTTGAAAATGATTATTTTAGCAAACAGCACGTTTTGAGCTTTAATCTGCGTTTTAACGCGTAAAACAGCATAAAAACGACAGGAATTTTTATTATTCGTTTTATTAATATTGCGTCTATTTGAACGGTACAGCGATCTAAAATGCTTGCAAATGATTATTTTTGCAAAACAGCACGTTTTGAACTTTTAATCTGCGTTTTTAACGTGTAAAACAGCATAAAACGACGAATTTTTATTAATCGTTTTTTTATTAATATTGCTTCTATTTGAACGATTTCAACGATCTAAAATGCTTGAAAATGCTTATTTTAGCAAAACAGCGCGTTTTGAGCTTTAATCTGCGTTTTAACGCGCAAACAACATAAAAACGACGAAATTTTATTATTCGTTTTTTTATTAATATTGCGTCTATTTAGAACGATTTCAACGATCTAAAAATGCTTGAAAGGATTATTTTAGCAAAACAGCACGTTTTGAGCTTTAATCTACGTTTTAAAGCGTAAAACAGCATAAAACGACGCATTTTTTATTATTCGTTTTATTAATATTGCTTCTATTTGAACATTTCCAGCGATCTAAAATGCTTGAAATGATTATTTTAGCAAAACAGCACGTTTGAGCTTTAATCTGCGTTTTAACGCGTAGACAACATAAAACGACGAATTTACTATTATTCATTTTTTTATTAATATTGCTTCTATTTGAACGATTTCAACGATCTAAATTGCTTGAAAATGCTTATTTTAGCAAAACAGCACGTTTTGAGCTTTAATCTGCGTTTGAACGCGTAAAACAACATAAAAACGACGAAATTTTTATTAATCGTTTTTTTTATTAATATTGCGCCTATTTGAAATGATTTCAACGATCTAAAATGCTTGAAAATGATTATTTTAGCAAAACAGCACGTTTTGAGTTTAATCTGCGTTTTAACGCGTAAAACAGCAAAAAAACGACGAAATTTTATTATTCGTTTTTATTAATATTGCTTTTTTCTTTAATTTGGAAAAACCGGGAAATTTCAACGATCTTTTAAAAACTTTTGCTTGACAAAGGGAAATTTATTTTAGCAAAACAGCACGTTTTGAGCTTTAATCTGCGTTTTAACGCGTAAAACAGCATAAGAACGACGAAATTTTTATTATTCGTTTTATTAATATTGCGTTATTTGAACGATTTCAACGATCTAAAATGCTTGAAAATGATTATTTTAGCAAAACAGCACTTTTTGAGCTTTTAATCTGCGTTTTAACGCGTAAAACAGCATAAAAACGACAAACTTTTTATTATTCGTTTTTATTAATCTTGCTTCTTTTTGGAACGATTTCAACGATCTAAAAATGCTTGAAAATGCTTATTTTAGCAAAACAGCACGTTTTGAGTTTTTAATCTGCGTTTTAACGCGTAAAACAGCATAAAACGACGAAATTTTTTATTATTCGTTTTTATTAATATTGCGTCTATTTGAACGATTTCAACGATCTAAAATGCTTGAAAATGATTATTTTAGCAAAACAGCACGTTTTGAGCTTTAATCTGCGTTTTAACGCGAAAAACAGCATAAAACGACGAAATTTTTATTATTCGTTTTTATTAATATTGCTTCTATTGAACGATTTCAACGATCTAAAAAGCTTGAAAATGCTTATTTTAGCAAAACAGCACGTTTTGAGCTTTAATCTGCGTTTTAACGCGTAAAACAGCATAAAACGACGAATTTTTATTATTCGTTTTATTAATATTGCTTCTATTTGAACGATTTCAACGATTTAAAATGCTTGAAAATGATTATTTTAGCAAACAGCACGTTTTGAGCTTTAATCTGCGTTTTAACGCGTAAAACAGCATAAAACGACAAAATTTTTATTATTCGTTTTATTAATATTGCGTCTATTTGAACGATTTCAACGATCTAAAATGCTTGAAAATGATTATTTTAGCAAAACAGCACGTTTTGAGCTTTAATCTGCGTTTTAACGCGTAAAACAGCATAAAAACGACGAATTTTATTATTCGTTTTTATTAATATTGCTTCTATTTGAACGATTTCAACGATTTAAAATGCTTGAAAATGCTTATTTTAGCAAAACAGCACTTTTTGGGGCTTTAATCTGCGTTTTAACGCGTAAAACAGCATAAAACGACGAAATTTTTATTATTCTTTTTATTAATATTGCGTCTATTTGAACGATTTCAACGATCTAAAATGCTTGAAAATGTTTAAATTTTAGCAAAACAGCACGTTTTGAGTTTTAAAATCTGCGTTTTAACGCGTAAAACAGCATAAAACGACGAATTTTTATTATTCGTTTTTATTAATATTGCGTCTATTTGAACGATTTCAACGATCTAAAATGCTTGAAAATGATTATTTTAGCAAAACAGCACGTTTTGAGTTTTAATCTGCGTTTTAACGCGTAAACAGCATAAAACGACGAATTTTTATTATTCGTTTTTATTAATATTGCTTCTATTTGAACGATTTCAACGATCTAAAATGCTTGAAAATGCTTATTTTAGCAAAACAGCACGTTTTGAGCTTTAATCTGCGTTTTAACGCGTAAAACAGCATAAAACGACGAAATTTTTATTATTCGTTTTATTAATATTGCGTCTATTTGAACGATTTCAACGATCTAAAATGCTTGAAAATGATTATTTTAGCAAAACAGTACGTTTTGAGCTTTAATCTGCGTTTTAACGCGTAAAACAGCAAAAAAACGACGAAATTTTTATTATTCGTTTTTATTAATATTGCGTCTATTTAAAACGATTTCAACGATCTAAAATGCTTGAAAATGCTTATTTTAGCAAAACAGCACGTTTTGAGCTTTAATCTGCGTTTTAACGCGTAAAACAGCATAAAAACGATATTTTTATTATTATTTGCTTATTTGACATTTCGAAAGATTAAAATATATTTGAAAACGCTTTTTAGCAAATCGCGTTTTGACGTTAAATCTGCGTTAACGCGTAAAACAGCATAAATCGACGAAATTTTTATTATTCGTTTTTTGAAATTTGACGTCTATCTTGAAATTTCTACGTTCTAAAGCTTGAAAATGATTATTTTAATGCGTTCACGTTTTAGTAATCGTTATAAAACACATTAAAATCGACGCATTTTTTATTATTGTTATTTATTTCATTGTCTAAATCTTGAAAGTTTATTTACGAAAAATGCTTGAAATGCTTTATTTTAGAAAACGGTTTTCAGTTTAAATCTGCGTTTTAACGCGTTAAATACATTAATCGACGAAATTATTAATCTATTCGATATTTCAATCGTCTAAATTTGAACATTTAATTTATAAAAGCTTTGAAAATTATTATTCTGCGCTAAAAGCACGTTTGAGCTTTAATCTGCGTTTTAACGCGTATAACAGCATAAAAATGCTTCTTTTGAACATTTCCGTTTATAATCTTGAAATCTATTTTAGCAATCACGATCTAAAATGCTTGAAAATGTTTTACGCTAAAAACACGTATTGATTTTAATCTGCGTTTTAACGTAATAAATGCATAAAATCGTCGAAATTTATATTATTTTTTTAAAATTTTATTTGCAAACGCACTTTTGAGCTTAAATGCTTTTAACTGTTATTTTAGCAAAAAACGACGCTTTGAGCTTTAATCTGCGTTTTAATAATATGTCTATAAACGATTTCACGATTTTATTATTGATATTTTCAATATTTTATTTATCAACGATTTCAACGTTTAAGCTTTTAATCTGCTTTTTAACTAAAAACAGCACGTTTGAGTTTTAATCTCGTTTTTATAATGCAGCATTAAAACTGATTTAATTAATTTGTTTTATTATATATTGCGAACATTTGTTGAGTTTCAACGATCTTAAAATGCTTGAAAATATAAAAAACGATTTTATTTTTGTTTTAATTGCTTTTAACGCGTAAATTGCAAAACGAAAATTTTAATTGCTTTTTATTATATCGCTTTTGACGTTTAACACGATTTAAACGCTAAAACAGCTAATTTTAGCAAAATTTAGCATCGTTTTGAGCTAAATTGCGTTTTTAAGCGTTAAACAGATCTAAAAGGCGAAATTTTATTATTTTTTTATAATAATGCGTTAGTTTGAACGATTTTAACGCTAAAATGCTTGAAAAAGATGAATTTTAGCAATAATCTTTTTTAAATTTCTTTTTAACGTTTAAACGTCAAAAAGCGAAATCTTTTTATTCGTTTTATTAATATTGCTTTTTGACTAAATCGCGTTTAACCGTAATCAAAATAGCTTGAAAATTGCTTTTTGTTATATTATTTGCGTCTATTTGAACGTAATTTCAACGATCAAAATGCTTGAAAATTTATTTTAGCAAAACAGTACGTTTTGGGGTTTAATCTGCGTTTTAACGCGTAAAACAGCATAAAACGACGAAATTTTTATTATTCGTTTTATTAATATTGCGTCTATTTGAACGATTTCAACGATCTAAAATGCTTGAAAATGATTATTTTAGAAAAACAGCACGCTTTGAGTTTAATCTGCGTTTTAACGCGTAAAAAAAAGCATAAAACGACGAATTTTTATTTTTCCCTTTTTTATTAATATTGCTCCTATTTGAACGATTTCAACGATCTAAAATGCTTGAAAATGCTTATTTTAGCAAAACAGCACGTTTTGAGCTTTAATCTGCTTTTTGAACGCGTAAAACAGCATAAAAACGACGAAATTTTTATTATTCGTTTTTATTAATATTGCGTCTTTGAACGATTTCAACGATCTAAAATGCTTGAAAATGCTTATTTTAGCAAAACAGCACGTTTTGAGCTTTAATCTGCGTTTTAACGCGTAAACAGCATAAAACGCGAAATTTTATTATTCGTTTTTATTAATATTGCGTCTATTTGAACGATTTCAACGATCTAAAATGCTTGAAAATGATTATTTTAGCAAAACAGCACGTTTTGAGCTTTAATCTGCGTTTTAACGCGTAAACAGCATAAAACGACGAATTTTTATTATTCGTTTTTATTAATATTGCTTCTATTTAACGATTTCAACGATCTAAAATGCTTGAAAATGCTTATTTTAGCAAAACAGCACGTTTTGAGCTTTAATCTGCGTTTTAACGCGTAAAACAGCATAAAAACGACGAAATTTTTATTATTCGTTTTTTATTAATATTGCGTCTATTTGAACGATTTCAACGATCTAAAAATGCTTGAAAATGATTATTTTAGCAAAACAGCACGTTTTGAGCTTTAATCTGCGTTTTAAGCGTAAAACAGCATAAAACGACGAATTTTTATTATTCGTTTTTATTAATATTGCTTCTATTTGAACGATTTCAACGATCTAAAATGCTTGAAAATGCTTATTTTAGCAAAACAGCACGTTTTGAGCTTTAATCTGCGTTTTAACGCGTAAAACAGCATATAAAACGACGAAATTTTTATTATTCGTTTTTATTAATATTGCGTCTATTTAAACGATTTCAACGATCTAAAATGCTTGAAAATGATTATTTTAGCAAAACAGCACGTTTTGAGCTTTAATCTGCGTTTTAACGCGAAAACAGCATAAAAACGACGAAATTTTTATTATTCGTTTTTATTAATATTGCTCTATTTGAACGATTTCAACGATCTAAAATGCTTGAAAATGATTATTTTAGCAAAACAGCACGTTTTGAGCTTTAATCTGCGTTTTAACGCGTAAAACAGCATAAAAACGACGAAATTTTTTTATTCGTTTTTATTAATATTGCTCTATTTGAACGATTTCAACGATCTAAAATGCTTGAAAATGCTTATTTTAGCAAAACAGCACGTTTTGAGCTTAATCTGCGTTTTAACGCGTAAAACAGCATAAAACGACGAAATTTTTATTATTCGTTTTATTAATATTGCGTCTATTTGAACGATTTCAACGATCTAAAATGCTGAAAATGATTATTTTAGCAAAACAGCACGTTTTGAGTTTTAATCTGCGTTTTAAGCGCTGCAGCATAAAACGACGAATTTTTATTATTCGTTTTTATTAATATTGCTTCTATTTGAACGATTTCAACGATCTAAATGCTTGAAAATGCTTATTTTGGCAAAACACGTTTTGAGATTAATCTGCGTTTTAACGCGTAAAACAGCATAAAAAACGACAAATTTTATTATTCTTTTTTTATTAATATTGCGTCTATTTAAAGATTTCAAACGATAAAATGTTAAAAATTTTTTTTTAAAAAAAATTTTTATTTTTTTTTAAAAAAAAAAAAAAAAATTTTTTTTTTTTTTTTTTTTAAAAAAAATTTTCTA
>NW_027047807.1:9832-12618 GCF_025399875.1 Dalotia coriaria | reverse complement strand
GTTTTGCTATAATTATAATTTTCAAGCATTTTACATCGTTGAAATGTTTCAAATAGAAGCAATATTATTAAAAAATGAACAATAAAAATTTTGTCGATTTTATGATGTTTTACGCGATAAAACGCAGATTTAAGCTCAAAGCGCGATGTTTTGCTATAATAATAGTTTTCAAGCATTATAGATCGTTGATATCGTTCAAATAGAAGCAATTTTAATAAAAAACGAACATAAATTTTTTTGTTGTTTTTACGCTGTTTTACGCGATAAAACGCAGATTAAACTCAAAACATGCTGTTTTGCTATATTAATAATTTTCTAGTATTTTAGATCGTTGAAATCGTTCAAATAGAAGCATTTTTAATAAAAATCGAACATAAAAATTTTTGTTGTTTTATGCTGTTTTACGCGATAAAACGCAGATTAAACTCAAAACATGCTGTTTTGCTATAATAATAATTTTCTAGTATTTTAGATCCTTGAAATCGTTCAAACGGACGCAATTTTATTAAAAAAAACATCAAAAAAAATTCGTCGGTTTTATGCTGTTTTACGCATTAAAACGCAGATTTAAGCTCAAAACGTGCTGTTTTGCCAAAATAATAATTTTTAAGCATTCTAGATCGTTGAAGTCGATCAAATGGACGCAATTTTGTTAAAAAACCATCAATAAAAATGTTGTTATTTTTATGCTATTTCACGCGTTAAAACGCAGATTTAAGCTCAAAACGTGCTGTTTTGCAACACTAGTAATTTTCAAGCATTTTTGATTATTGAAATCGTTCAAATTGGCGCAATTTTTTTAACAATCCATCAATGAAAATTTTGTCGTTTTTATGCTGTTTTTTGCGTTAAAACGCAGATTTAAGCTTAAAACGTGCTGTTTTGCTATAATAATAATTTTTAAGTATTTTAGATAATTGAAATCGTTCAAATAAAAGCAATTTTATATAAAAACGAAAAATAAAACTGTTGTCGTTTTTATGCTGTTTTACGCATTAAAACGCCGATTTGAGCTCATAACGTGCTGTTTTGCTATAATAATAATTTTCAAACGTTTTAGTTCGTTGAAATCTTTTAAATGGACGCAATTTTATTAAAAAACCATCAATTATATTTTGTCGTTTTTATGCTGTTTTACGCGTTAAAACGGAGATTTAAGCTTAAAACGTGCTGTTTTGCTATAATAATAATTTTTAAGTATTTTAGATCCTTGAAATCGTTGACATAGAATCAATTTTATTAAAAAACGAACAATAAATATTTTGTCGTTTTTCTGCTGTTTTCCGCGTTAAAAGGCAGATTTAAGCTCAAAACGTGCTGTTTTGCAATAATAATAATTTTCAAGCATTTTAAATCGTTGAAATCATTCAAATAGGAGCAATTTTAGGAAAAAACGAATAATAAAAATTTCGTCGTTTTTATGCTGTTTTACGCGTTAAAACGCAGAATAAAGCTCAAAACCTGCTGTTTTGCGATAATAGTAATTTTCTAGCATTTTAGATCATTGAAATCGTTCAAACATAAGCAATTTTTTTAAAAAACGATTAATAAAAACTTCGTAGTTTTTATGTTGTTTTACGCGTTAAAACGCAGATTTAAGCTCAAAACGTGCTGTTTTGCAATAATAATATTTGTGAAGCATTTTCGATCGTTGAAATCGTCCAAATAGAAGCAATAATAATAAAAAACGAATAATGAAAATTTCGTAGTTTTTATGCTGTTCTACGCGTTAAAACGCAGATTTTAGTTCAACGTGCTGTTTTGCTATAATCATGATTTTCAAGCACTTTAGAACATTGAAATCGTTCAAATATAAGCTATTTTATTAAAAAAAACGAATAATTAAAATTTTGCCGATTTTATGCTGTTTCACGCGTTAAAACGCAGATTGAAACTCAAAACGTGCTGTTTTGCTATAATAATAATTTTCAAGCATTTTAGATCGTTGAAATCGTTGAAATAGAAGCAATTTAATTAAAAAAAACAAATATTTAAAATGTTGTCATTTTTATGCTGTTTTACGCGTTAAAACGCAGATTTAAGCTCAAAACGTGCTGTTTTGCTAATATAATAATTTTCAAGCATTTTAGATCGTTGAAATCGTTGAAATAGAAGCAATTTTATTAAAAAAGCAAATATTTAAAATGTTGTCGTTTTTATGCTGTTTTACGCGTTAAAACGCAGATTTAAGCTCAAAACGTGCTGTTTTGCTATTATAATAATTTTCAAGCATTTTAGATCGTTGAAATCGTTTAAATAGAAGCAATTNTTTTATGCTGTTTTACGCGTTAAAACCCAGATCTAAGCTCAAAACGTGCTGTTTAGCTATAATAACAATTTTCAAGCATTTTTGATCGTTCAAATCGTTCAAATAGAAGCAATTTTATTAAAAAACGAATAACAAAAATTTCGTCGTTTTTATGCTGTCTCACGCGTTAAGACGCAAATTTAAGCTTAACACGTGCTGCTTTGCTATAATAATAATTTTAAGCATTTTAGATCGGTAAAATCGTTCAAATAGAAGCAATTTTATTAAAAAAAACCATCAATAACAATTTCGTCGTCTTTATGCTTTTTTACGCGTTAAAACGCAGATTTAAGCTCAAAACGTGCTGTTTTGCAATAAAAATAATTTTAAAAGCATTTTAGATCGTTGAAATCATTCAAATAGACGCAATTTTATTAAAAAACGAATAATAAAAAATTCGTCGTTTTTATGCTGTTTTACGCGTTAAAACGCAGATTTAAGCTCAAAACCTGCTGTTTTGCTATAATAATAATTTTTA
>NW_027047807.1:8660-9694 GCF_025399875.1 Dalotia coriaria | reverse complement strand
AAACGAATAATAAAAAATTCGTCGTCTTTAGGCTGTTTTACGCGTTAAAACGCAGATTTAAGCTCAAAACGTGCTGCTTTGCTATAATAATAATTTTCAAGCGTTTTCATCGTTGAAATCGTTCAAATAGAAGAAATTTTATTAAAAAACGAATAATAAAAATTTCATCGTTTTTATGCTGTTTCACGTGTTAAAACGCAAATTTAAGTTTGACACGTGCTTCTTTGATATAATAATAATTTTCAAGCATTTTAGCTCGTTAAAATCGTTCAAATAGACGCAATTTTATTAAAAAACGAATAATAAAAATTTCAACGTTTTTATACTGTTTTTCGAGTTAAAACGCACATTTAAGCTCAAAACCTGCGGTTTTGCTGTAATAATAATTTTCCAGCATTTTAGCTCGTTAAAATCGTTCAAATAGATGCAATTTTATTAAAAAACGAATAATAATAATTTTGTTGTTTTTATGCTGTTTCACGCATTAAAACGCAGATTAGGGCTTTAAACGTGCTCTTTTGTTATAATAATAATTTTTAAGCATTTTACTTTGTTGAAATCGTTCAATTAGAAGCAATTTTGTTAAAGAACAAACAATAAAAAAATGGTCGTTCTTATGCTGTTTTACGCGTTAAATCGCAGATTTATGCACAAAACGTGTTGTTTTGCTATAACCATAATTTTCAAGCATTTTAGATAATTGAAATCGTTCATATAGAAGCAACTTTCTCAAAAAACAAACAATAATAATTTCGTCGTTTTTATGCTGTTTTACGCGTAAAAACGCAGATTATAGCTCAAAACATGCTGTTTTGCTAAAAGAATAATTTTCAAGCATATTAGATCGTTGAAATTGTTCACAGAGAAGCAATTTTAATAAAAAACGAATAATACAAATTTTTTTGTCGTTGTTATGCTGTTTTACGCGTTAAAAATCAGATTTAAGCTCAAAACGTGCTGTTTTGATATAATAATAATTTTGGTGCAGAAATCGTCCAAATAGAAACAATTTTATTAAAAAACAAATAATAAAA
>NW_027047807.1:6977-7239 GCF_025399875.1 Dalotia coriaria | reverse complement strand
TCAAAAATTCCCTTTTCAGTATTACGCATTCTTCCTTCAATATATTCTCTTGGCAGTGGATGAATTTGACTTAAATAATCAATAATAGATGATTCTGGAAACATACTAATATCTAACTCTGCTTGCTTATCTGGTTCTGTTGGAAATACATCTTCGATGTTTGAACTCGTTTCAAATACTTCTTCTTCAATATCCTGAAATTTGTTGGGCTCAGGAGTTGAGAAAGATGGGCGATTAACTCTAGCAAATTTTTTTCGCTGTT
>NW_027047807.1:4877-6957 GCF_025399875.1 Dalotia coriaria | reverse complement strand
TTCAATTTTGGGTTTTCTTTTTTAATTTCAACAACATTTGGTATGATTGTATGTTTACTTAACGTGTTTGCTAAAACAGTTGCTAGTGGTTTGTATGCAAATTTAATATTATGCTGCTGTTGCTTTAATTGTTTTAATTTAGCCTTTACGCTTGCACGTGCTGCAAGCACACGCTTTTTTAATGTATGAATATCAACACTCATTGTATCACAAATGTCAGCACAATACTGATAAACTTATCATTATTAGACATCTTATATATTAATATTAAACCCACATCGATAGCGTCCATTATCTAATTGTGCATCTTTATTAATTACTAAAAAGCCAAATGGTGTCTTCCAACAATCCGCACATATTTTATAAAATTTATCATATGACATATCCGTATTAACATGATCCCTATGAATAAGTTTCAAATTCAACGCATCCTGTTTGAATAAAATAATTAAATTTGCATTGTCACGCACTAAATGTTTTGGTATGCATGCATATGTTTGACAGATATAAAAAGAGTCGACCAACTTATGTCTCCCATGTGCAAAATAGTCTTTTATCTTTTCATTTTTATCATTGACCGGTATGTCATCAAAAATTATTATAGAATTATTCTTCACATCTATTGGACTAATTACACCTTCATTACATTCACAATAGTTTATTCCCGGAATAGATTGCATCAACTGTTTCAAAAAGATGTATTTGGGTTGAAATAAACTTTTACTGTACACATAAATATTCTCAAACATTAAACCATTCTTTTCAATTAATAATGTTAACATAACATTAGTTTTTCCACAATTTGATGGTCCGCATATTAAACCACGAATGGTAGATGGTAACACTTTACCATGTCTATTACCAACATCATCTTGTGGATAAAAATCATCAAAGTTTTTTATAGTTAACATGTTTACACATTCAGCGCAATACTGAGTCGTTAAGGTAATAAAAAATCTTTATATAGATGTGCATTAACATTATGGAATCATTTGACTACGGAGTGTATAAATACCACAACGTATCATGCTTATCTACAATCAACGTAAAACTGTTGAACGCAAAGGTCATGGTTTATTAAACACCCTTATTAATAAACTACCATTTGAAGCACACATACCATCATANACCCTTATTAATAAACTACCATTTGAAGCACACATACCATCATATAATTTTTGTGGACCTGGTACAAAGTTGCAAGAACGATTAAAACGAGGGGACCGCGGAATCAACCAACTAGACGAAGCGTGTAGAACACACGACATTGCATATTCAACAAGTAAAGACTTGGAAAGCAGACATAAGGCAGATAAAATCTTGCGTGACCNAGACTTGGAAAGCAGACATAAGGCAGATAAAATCTTGCGTGACCAAGCGTTAGTTAGGGTAGGCGCTAAAGACTCAAGCATAGGGGAACGCCTCACCGCTTTAGGTATTGCCGGTATAATGCATGGTAAACGTAAATTGGGCATGGGTGTAAGGAAGAGGAAAGTTAATAAAATAACATTAGCATCTGTTATTCGAAAAGCAAAGTTGGCTATGAAAAAGAAAAAAACAAAAGATTTTAAGATTGCTGCCGATACTGCATTACATGCAGTAAAACCTTTTAAAAATATAAAACCATCAAGAATTATACCGATTCCAAAAACTGGAGGTATTCTACCATTAATTCCAATATTTGCAGGCCTTAGTGCGTTAGGTGCACTAGCTGGAGGAGCATCATCAATTGCGACTGCTGTAAACAAAGCAAAAGCGGCACAGCAAAAGCTTACCGAAGACGAACGACATAACAAACAGATGGAGTCAATTGCTTTGGGTAAAGGATTGCATGTTAAACGATACAAAAAGGGTTACGGACTTTTTCTACAACCAAACAGTTATTACCTAAATAAAAAAAACTTCAATTAAAATTACCACATCGTGCATTAACAGATGTTGATATAAATAAATATGCATGCCTACTTAAAATTCCAAACTTTAGAGGTGTATTTATGAGGGATAATCTACCTTTACGGATCAGAAAACATGAAACGGGAGTTATAAACTTAGATAGTTTTAAAAACCCCGGAACACATTG
>NW_027047807.1:737-1864 GCF_025399875.1 Dalotia coriaria | reverse complement strand
GCATCGCGGTTCCAAAAATTAATAAATTTGGTACCACACAAGAATTATCGGATTTTAAAAATGGAAAACTTTTCAACAAGATATGGACCAACTCTACTGGCCTACTGTGAAGGAGAAGAGTTGCCAGTGTTGTTTCCATTACAATTCCACAGCAAATTTGGCGGTGACAAAGTGGATGAGACAAACCAACAACTTCAACGCAGCATCATCTATGTTCAAATAGGCGTTCCTAAAAACAACATTGTGCCACTTCGATTTGTCCGCAACGATGAAGATGATGACAGCGAAGACGATAAACCAGTTGGGCCAAACAAGAAGAAGAAGAATATTAATTAAAATTAATTTTGTTCTATGTATTTTTATATGTTTTTATTTGCACTGATTGCACAATAAATAAATTTAGTGGAGTGAAATAACACTATGTTTTTTTTCTCAATATATTACAGTTTACAGTGAGTCACAACATAATTTTATTTCAGTAAATATTTATTTTTCATCCTTTAGTCTTGCTTTATCCTTTGAATAGATAATAGATAGATAATTTACTATAAACATAATGGTGTGTTATACAATATACAATTGTCAATTAAAGAGTTTTGTGATTTAATTAACATATTTTTTGTGGATAAACCATATGAAGAATTGTTAAAATTAGAGAAGCGTTGGTCTAATGATAATGACAGTGCATGGTTTTCACAATTAGTCAGTGAATTGGAACTTGAACCTACATTTGCTGATGATAAAATAGAATAAAAGCAGGTAGGCTGCGGAATTTAGTTATTATTGATTTGAACTTTGTCAAGTAAACATGTCTGTGTATTATATCTCAGAAAAAGAACAGTTATCAGTTGAAGAAATTTATGAACTTGTTGACATATTTTCTGAAAAACGACCTTATGATGCATTGATAACATTAGAAAACAAATGGATTGCTGACAATACTTCATGTGATACAATTAAAACCCAAGTATTCAAAATGCAGATTCTCCATGGAGAAGAAAACACGGAATAAACTGTATCGTTTTAGACTTTTAATGTAACTAAATTTGTTTTATATAATATTATGTTAACAAAAATGTGTTTTGGACCCAAGTCACAAAGATATTTTTGTACCAATTGCAATATGG
>NW_027047807.1:0-707 GCF_025399875.1 Dalotia coriaria | reverse complement strand
TTCATCTCATTGGATTGCTTTAATAATGTGTATAACACTTATTCCATGCTGTTGTATTCCATACAGTTTGGAATCATGTAAGGTTAGAAATCATTATTGTTCTCTTTGTGACTCATATTTAGGCCGTTATAATAACGATTAAACCGTTAAAAGTGTTAATTAATATATGCATCATGACACGTGTGCACTTTAATGATCTAGTTACCATATGGTACTATGAACCAACAAACTGTGACAATCTTGATAATTGGATGCGTTATGTATATGACCGATGTCACTTTAAAAGAATAATAGGTACAAAAATTCGAATACATGTCACATCAAGTACTAGAACAAATGCGGATCAAACAGCATGAAAACATGTCCAGGATGAGTAATTAACATGTTACAACATGTAAAATATTTCATGCGTCAAGTTTGAATCCATATTGTATCAAGTACTGGATCAGAAATGAGTCACACTCGCATGTTTTTAAATATAAATCGTATAGAACCATGGAAAAGTTAGTCATTTCTGCTTCAACATGTATACATGTGAGAACTGTTTCAAAGTGTTTACTCGTGCTAATAATTTTAAACGACATGTTAAACAACATGATGAAAATTTTTGGCATAAATGTGTGTATTGTTCTTTCCAAAGTAAACGAACAGAACACTATAAAAATCATATTGAAAAGAAGCATACAAAAGCACATCAAATCAGTTCA
>NW_027047806.1:0-7500 GCF_025399875.1 Dalotia coriaria | reverse complement strand
TTGAACGATTTCAACGATCTAAAATGCTTGAAAATGCTTATTTTAGCAAAACAGCACGTTTTGAGTTTAATCTGCGTTTTAACGCGTAAACAGCATAAAAACGACGAAATTTTTATTATTCGTTTTTATTAATATTGCGTCTATTTGAACGATTTCAACGATCTAAAATGCTTGAAAATGCTTATTTTAGCAAAACAGCATCGTTTTGAGCTTTATTCTGCGTTTTAACGCGTAAAACAGCATAAAAACAACGAATTTTTATTATTCGTTTTATTAATATTGCTTCTATTTGAACGATTTCAACGATCTAAAATGCATGAAAATGCTTATTTTAGCAAAACAGCACGTTTTGAGTTTAATCTGCGTTTTAACGCGTAAAACAGCATAAAAACGACGAAATTTTTATTATTCGTTTTTTTAATATTGCGTCTATTTGAACGATTTCAACGATCTAAAATGCTTGAAAATGCTTATTTTAGAAAAAACAGCACGTTTTAGCTTTAATCTGCGTTTTAACGCGTAAAGCAGCAAAAAAACGACGAATTTTTTATTATTCGTTATTTATTAATATTGCTTCTATTTGAACGATTTCAACGATCTAAAATGTTTAAAAAATGCTTATTTTAGCAAAACAGCACGTTTTGAGCTTTTAATCTGCGTTTTAACGCGTAAAACAGCATAAAAACGACGAAATTTTATTATTCGTTTTTATTAATATTGCGTCTATTTTAACGATTTCAAACGATCTAAAATGCTTGAAAATGCTTATTTTAGCAAAACAGCACGTTTTGAGCTTTAATCTGCGTTTTAACGCGTAAAACAGTATAAAACGACGAATTTTTATTATTCGTTTTTTTATTAATATTGCTTCTATTTGAACGATTTCAACGATTTAAAATGCTTGAAAAATGCTTATTTTAGCAAAACAGCACGTTTTTTGAGCATTAATCTGCGTTTTAACGAGTAAAACAGCATAAAAACGACGACATTTTATTATTCGTTTTTATTAATATTGCGTCTATTTGATCGATTTCAACGATCTAAAATGCTTGAAAATCATTATTTTAGCAAAACAGCACGTTTTGAGTTTAATCTGCGTTTTAACGCGAAAAACAGCATAAAAACGACGAATTTTTATTATTCGTTTTTATTAATATTGCTTTATTTGAACGATTTCAACGATCTAAAATGCTTGAATATGCTTTATTTTAGCAAAACAGCACGTTTTGAGTTTTAATCAGCGTTTTAACGCGTAAAACAGCATAAAACGACGAATTTTTATTATTCGTTTTTATTAATATTGCATCTATTTCAACGATTTCAACGGTCTAAAAATGCTTGAAAATGCTTGTTTTAGCAAAACAGCACGTTTTGAGCTTTAATCTGCGTTTTAACGCGTAAAACAACATAAAACGACGAAATTTTTATTATTCGTTTTTATTAATATTGCGTCTATTTGAACGATTTCAACGATCTAAAATGCTTGAAAATAATTATTTTAGCAAAACAGCACGTTTTGAGGTTTAATCTGCGTTTTAACGCGTAAAACAGCATAAAAACGGCGAATTTTTATTAGTTTTGTTTTCTATTTGAACGATTTCAACGATCTAAAAATGCTTGAAAATGCTTATTTTAGCAAAACAGCACGTTTGAGTTTTAATCTGCGTTTTAACGCGTAAAACAGCATAAAAACGACGAAATTTTTATTATTCGTTTTTATTAATATTGCTTCTATTTGAACGATTTCAACGATTTAAAATGCTTAAAAATGCTTATTTTAGCAAAACAGCACGTTTTGAGCATTAATCTGCGTTTTAACGAGTAAAACAGCATAAAACGACGAATTTTTTTATTATTCGTTTTTTATTAATATTGCGTCTATTTGAACGATTTCAACGATCTAAAATGCTTGAAAATCATTTTTTTAAAAGCAAAACAGCACGTTTTGAGCTTTAATCTGCGTTTTAACGCGTAAAACAGCATAAAAAGGGACGAATTTTTATTATTCGTTTTTATTAATATTGCTTCTATTTAAAATGATTTCAACGATCTAAAATGCTTGAATATGCTTATTTTAGCAAAACAGCACGTTTTGAGTTTTAATCAGCGTTTTAACGGGGTAAAACAGCAAAAAAACGACGAAATTTTTATTATTATTTTTTATTAATATTGCGTCTATTTTAACGATTTCAACGATCTAAAATGTTTTGAAAATGCTTATTTTAACAAAACAGCACGTTTTGAGTTTAATCTGCGTTTTAACGCGTAAAACAGCATAAAAACGACAAATTTTTATTATTGGTTTTTTAATAATATTGCGTCTATTTGAACGATTTCAACGATCTAAAATGCTTGAAAATGCTTTAATTCAGCAAAGCAGCACGTTTTGAGCTTTAATCTGCGTTTTAACGCGTAAAACAGCATAAAAAACGACGAAATTTTTATTATTCGTTTTTATTAATATTGCGTCTTTTTGGGAAGGGATTTCAACGATCTAAAATGCTTGAAAATGATTATTTTAGCAAAACAGCACGTTTTGAGCTTTAATCTGCTTTTTAAGGGTTAAAACAGGCATAAAAAACGACGAATTTTTTATTATTCGTTTTTATTAATATTGCTTCTATTTGAACGATTTCAACGATCTAAAAATGCTTGAAAATGTTTATTTTAGAAAAAACAGCACGTTTTGAGTTTTAATCTGCGTTTTAACGCGTAAAAACAGCATAAAAACGACGAAATTTTTTATTATTCGTTTTATTAATATTGCGTCTATTTAAACGATTTCAACGATCTAAAATGCTTGAAAATATTATTTTAGCAAAACAGCACGTTTTGAAGTTTAATCTGCGTTTTAACGGTAAAACAGATAAAAACGACGAAATTTTTATTATTCTTTTTTATTAATATTGCGTCTATTTGAACGATTTCAACGATCTAAAATGCTTGAAAATGCTTATTTTAGCAAAACAGCACGTTTTGCTTTAATCTGCGTTTTAACGCGTAAAGCAGCATAAAAACGACGAATTTTTATTATTGGTTTTTAATAATATTGCGTCTATTTAAAACGATTTCAACGATCTAAAATGCTTGAAAATGATTATTTTAGCAAAACAGCACGTTTTAAGCTTTAATCTGCTTTAACGCGTAAAGCAGCATAAAAACGACGAATTTTTATTATTCGTTATTTATTAATATTGCTTCTATTTGAACGATTTCAACGATCTAAAATGCTTAAAAATGCTTATTTTAGCAAAACAGCACGTTTTGAGCTTTAATCTGCGTTTTAACGCGTAAAACAGCATAAAAACGACGAAATTTTTATTATTCGTTTTATTAATATTGCTTCTATTTGAACGATTTCAACGATTTAAAATGCTTGAAAATGCTTATTTTAGCAAAACAGCACGTTTTGAGTTTTTAATCTCGTTTTTAACGCGTAAACAGCATAAAAACGACGAAGTTTTTATTATTCGTTTTATTAATATTGCTTCTATTGGAACGATTTCAACGATCTAAAATGCTTGAAAATGCTTATTTTAGCAAAAACAGCACTTTTTGAGTTTTTAATCTGCGTTTTAACGCGTAAAACAGCATAAAACGAAAAAATTTTATTATTCGTTTTTTATTAATATTGCGTCTATTTGAACGTTTTCCCCAACGATCTAAAATGCTTGAAAATGATTATTTTAGCAAAACAGCGTTTGATGCTTTAATCTGCGTTTTACGCGTAAAACAGCATAAAACGACGAATTTTTTATTATTCTTTTTATAATATTGCTTCTATTTGAACGATTTCAACGATCTAAAATGCATGAAAATGTTATTTTAGCAAAACAGACTTTTTAGTTTAATCTGCGTTTTAACGCGAAAAAACAGCATAAAAACGACGAAATTTTTATTATTCGTTTTTTATTAATATTGCGTCTATTGGAACGATTTCAACGATCTAAAAATGCTTGAAAATGATTATTTTAGCAAAAACAGCACGTTTTGAGCTTTAATCTGCGTTTTGACGCGTAAAACAGCAAAAAAACGACGTATCTTTTATTATTCGTTTTATTAATATTGCTTCTATTTGAACGATTTCAACGATCTAAAATGTTTGAAAATGTTATTTTAGAAAAACAGCACGTTTTGAGCTTTAATCTGCGTTTTAAGCGAAAAAACAGCATAAAACGACGAATTTTTATTATTCGTTTTATTAATATTGCTTCTATTTGAACGATTTCAACGATCTAAAATGCTTAAAAAATGCTTATTTTAGCAAAACAGCACGTTTTGAGCTTTTAATCTGCGTTTTAACGCGTAAAAAAACATAAAACGACGAATTTTTTTTTTCGTTTTATTAATATTGCGTCTATTTGAACGTTTTCAACGATCTAAAATGCTTGAAAATGATTATTTTAGCAAAACAGCACGTTTTGAGCTTTAATCTGCGTTTTAACGCGTAAAACAGCATAAAACGACGAATTTTTATTGTTCTTTTTTTATTAATATTGCTTCTATTTGAAGATTTCAACGATCTAAAATGCTTGAAAATGCTTATTTTAGCAAAACAGCACGTTTTGAGTTTTAATCTACGTTTTAACGCGTAAAACAGCATAAAACGACAAAATTTTTTATTATTCGTTTTTATTAATATTGCGTCTATTTGAACGATTTCAACGATCTAAAATGCTTGAAAATGATTATTTTAGAAAAAACAGCACGTTTTGAGCTTTAATCTGCTTTTTTAACGCGTAAAACAGCATAAAAACGACGAATTTTTATTATTCGTTTTTTATTAATATTGCTTCTATTTGAACGATTTCAACGACCTAAATTCCTTGAAAATGCTTATTTTAGCAAAACAGCACGTTTTGAGCTTTAATCTGCTTTTTTAACGCGTAAAACAGCATAAAACGACGAATTTTTATTATTTGTTTTATTAATATTGCGTCTATTTGAACGTTTTCCCAACGATCAAAAATGCTTGAAAATGTATATTTTAGCAAAACCGCACGTTTTGAGTTTTTAATCTGCGATTTAACGCGTAAAACGGCATAAAACGACAATTTTTATTATTCGTTTTTATTAATATTGCTTCTATTTGAACGATTTCAACGATCTAAAATGCTTAAAAATTATTATTTTAAAAAAACAGCATGTTTTGAGTTTTTAATCTGCGTTTTAACGCGAAAAAACAGCTTTAAAAAACGACAAATTTTTTATTATTCGTTTTATTAATATTGCTTCATTTGAAGGGGATTTAAACCCATCAAAAAAATGCTTGAAAATGTTTTTTTTAAAAGCAAAACAGCACGTTTTGAGTTTTAACTGGTTTTAACGCGAAAAAACAGCTTTCGACAAATTTTTTTATTATTCTTTTTTATTAATTTTGGGCGTCTTTTTTGGAACGATTTCAACGATCAAAAAATGCTTGAAAATGCTTATTTTAGCAAAACCGCACGTCTTGAGTTTTAAATTTCGCGTTTTAACGCGTAAAACAGCATAAAATCGAGGGAATTTTTTTTAAATTCGTTTTTTTTTAAATAGTTTCTTTTTTAAACGATTTCAACGATTTTAAAAATGCTTGAAAAGTTTTTTTTTCCCAAAAAAAAGCACGTTTTGAGTTTTAATCTGCGTTTTTAACGCGTAAAAAAAAGCAAAAAAACGACGAATTTTTAAATTATTGTTTTTAAATTTTGCGTCATTTGAACGATTTCAACGATCAAAAAATGTTTGAAAATGTTTAAATTTTAGAAAAACAGCACTTTTTGAGCTTTAATCTGCTTTTTCCCCCGCGAAAAAACAGCAAAAAAAACGACGAAATTTTTAATATTGTTTTTATTAATATTGCGTCTATTTGAAATTTCCCCAACGACAAAAAATGTTTTGGAAATGATTATTTTAGCAAAAAAAGAATTTTTTTGAGCTTTAATCTGCGTTTTAACGCGTAAAACAGAAATAAAAACGACAAATTTTTTTATTATTCGTTTTTTTTAAATTTTTTTTATTTGAACGATTTCAACGATTAAAAATGCTTAAAAATGTTTTTATTTTAGAAAAAAGAAGTTTTTGAGCTTTAATCTGCTTTTTAACGCATAAAACAGCAAAAAAAAACGACGAAATTTTTATTATTCGTTTTTTATTAATATTGCATATTAGAACGTTTTCCCAACGATCTAAAATGCTTGAAAATGATTTTTTTAAAAGAAAAAACAGCACGTTTTATTTTAATCTGCTTTTTTAAGGGAAAAAACAAAGTTTTAAAAAACGACAAATTTTTTTTATTATTCGTTTTTTTTAAATTTGTTTATTTGAACGATTTAAAACGATTTAAAATGCTTAAAAAATGCTTTTTTTGCAAAACAGCACGTTTTTTTTAATCTGCTTTTTTAACGGGGGAAAAACAGCAAAAAAAACGAAAAAATTTTTTATTATTCTTTTTTTTTAAATATTGCGTCTATTTGAACGATTTCAAGGGATCTAAAATGCTTAAAAATTTATTTTAAAAAGCAAAACAGCACGTTTTGACCCTTTAATTGCTTTTTAACGCAAAACAGAAATAAAACGACAAATTTTTTTATTATTCGTTTTTATTAATATTGCCCTTTATTTGAACGATTTCAACGATCTAAAATGTTTTTGAAAATGCTTTTTTTTTAGCAAAACAGCACGTTTTGAGTTTTTAATCTGCGTTTTAACGCGTAAAAAGCATAAAACAACAAATTTTTTTATTATTCGTTTTTTATTAATATTGCGTCTATTTGAACGATTTCAACGATCAAAAAATGCAAAAAAAATGCTTATTTTAGAAAAAACAGCACTTTTTGGGAGTTTTAATCTGCGTTTTAACGCGTAAAACAGCAAAAAAAAACGACAAAATTTTTTAATATTCTTTTTTTTAAATATTGCGTCATTTAAAAAGATTTAAAACGATCTAAAATGTTTTGAAAATGATTATTTTAGCAAAAACAGCACGTTTTGAGCTTTAATCTGCGTTTTAACGCGTAAAAACAAAAAAACGACGAAATTTTTATTATTGTTTTTTTTTAAATATTGCTTCTATTTGAACGATTTAAAACGATCAAAATGCTTAAAAAGCTTATTTTTAGCAAAACAGCACTTTTTTGAGTTTTTAATCTGCTTTTTAACGGGTAAAACAGCAAAAAAATCGACGAAATTTTTATTATTCTTTTTTATTAATATTACGTCTATTTAAAAAGGGATTTCAACGATCAAAAAATGCTTGAAAATGATTTTTTTTGGCAAAACAGCACGTTTTAAAGCAACCTGCGTTTTAACGCGTAAAACAGCATAAAAACGACGAATTTTTTTATTCTTTTTTATTAATATTGCTTCTATTTGAACGATTTCAACGATCAAAAAATGTTTTTAAAAAAATGCTTTTTTTTTTGGCAAAAACAGCACGTTTTGTTTTTTAAACCCGTTTTAACGCGTAAAACAGCAAAAAAACGACGAATTTTTATTGTTCGTTTTTATTAATATTTTTTCTAT
>NW_027047805.1:0-12652 GCF_025399875.1 Dalotia coriaria | reverse complement strand
TTTTAAAAACCGGGGCAACCGGTTTTGAGCTTTTTAATCCTTTGCGTTTTTTAACCGGCCCCCAAAAAAAAGAAAAATTTAAAAATTTTTTGGAAACGAATTTTAATTTTTTCTTCCGTTTTTATTTAAAAAAATTCCCTTTTTTTTTTAATTTTAAAAACGATTTTTAAATTTTTTTTTCCCAAAAATTTCCTTAAAATGCTTGAAAACCCCTTATTTTAGCAAAAAAAAGCAATGTTTTGAGTTTTAATTTTTTGCGTTTTAACGCGTAAAAAAACCATAAAAAAAACAAATTTTTATTATTGTTTTTAAATATTGCTTCATTTGAAGGGATTTCAACGATCAAAAAATGTTTGGAAAATGCTTATTTTAGAAAAACAGCACTTTTTTGAGTTTAATCTTTTTAACGCGTAAAAAAACCCCAAAAAGACAAAATTTTTTATTATTCTTTTTTTATTAATATTGCTTCATTTAAACGATTTCCCGATCTTTCCCCGGAAAATGTTATTTTGAAAAACAGCACGTTTTGAGTTTTAATCTGCGTTTTAACGCGTCAGTAAAAAGGGACAAAATTTTTATTATTCTTTTTTATTAATATTGCTTCTATTTGAACGATTTCAACGATCAAAAAATGTTTGGGAAAATGCTTTTTTAGCAAAACAGCACTTTTTGATTTTTAAACCCGTTTTTAAACGCGTAAAACAGCAAAAAAAACAAAAAAAATTTTTTATTATTTTTTTTTATTAATTTTGGGTTTATTTGAAATTTCAACGATTAAAATCCCGGGAAAATGCTTATTTTAAAAAAACAAAATTTTTTTGAGCTTTCCTGCTTTTTAACGCGTAAAACAAAAAAAAACGACAAAATTTTTTATTTTTTCTTTTTTATTTTTTTTGGTCTATTTGAACGATTTCAACGATCTAAAAATGCTTAAAAAATGCTTTTTTTAGAAAAACAGCACTTTTTGAGCTTTAATCGCGTTTTAACGCGTAAAAAAAAGCAAAAAACCCAAAAATTTTAAATTTTCCGTTTTTATTAATATTGCCAAAACGATTTAAACCCGAAAAAAACCGAAAATCTTTTATTTTAAAGCAAAACAGCACTTTTGGTTTTAATCTGCTTTTTTAACGCAAAAACAGCATAAAAACGAAAATTTTTTTTTATTATTCTTTTTTATTAATTTTGGGTTTCTTTTTTGAACGATTTCCGATCAAAAAATCCCGGAAAATGTTTTATTTTAGCAAAACAGCAGTTTTGAGTTTTATTCTGCGTTTAACGCGAAAAAAACAGCAAAAAAACGAAAAATTTTTTTATTATTCGTTTTTTATTTTATTGCGTCTTTTTTAAGGGATTTCAACGATCTAAAATGCTTGAAAATGCTTTTTTTAGCAAAACAGCACTTTTGAGTTTTAACCCGCTTTTTAAACCCGAAAACACATAAAAACGACAAAATTTTTTATTCGTTTTTTTTTAATATTGCTCTTTTTTGAACGATTTCAACGATCAAAAATGTTTTAAAAAATGCTTATTTTAGAAAAAACAGCACGTTTTGAGTTTTAATCTGCTTTTTTTAACGCGAAAAACAGTTTAAAAAAATGACAAATTTTTTTATTATTTTTTTTTATTAATATTGTTTCCCTTTTTAAAAACGATTTCAACGATCTAAAATGCTTAAAAATGCTTATTTTAGCAAAACAGCACGTTTTGAGCTTTAATCTGCGCGTTTTAACGCGTAAAAACAGCTTAAAATGACGAATTTTTTATTATCTGTTTTTATTAATATTGTTTATTTGAAACGATTTCAACGATCTAAAATGCTTGAAAATGTTATTTTAAAGCAAAAAAACAGCACGTTTTGGAGCTTTAATCTGCGTTTAACGCGTAAAACAGCATAAAAAAACGACGATTTTTTTATTATTCGTTTTTATTAATACGCGCCTATTTGGCGATTTCAACGATCTAAAATGCTTGAAAAATGCTTATTTTCAGCAAAAACAGCACGTTTTGAGTTTTAATCTGCGTTTTAACGCGTAAAACAGCTTAAAACGACGTGAATTTTTATTATTCGTTTTTATTACTATTGCTTCTATTTAAACGATTTCAACGATCTAAAAATGCTTCTGGAAAATGCTGGTATTTTGTGCAAAACAGTTAATGTTTGAGCTTTAATCTGCGTTTTAACGCGTAAAACAGCATAAAACGACGAAATTTTTATTATTCGTTTTTATTAATATGGCTTATTTGAACGATTTCAACGAACTAAAATGCTTGAAAATGCTTATTTTAAAGCAAAACAGCACGTTTTGCTTTTTAATCTGCGTTTTACGCGTAAAACAGCATAAAAAACGACAAAATTTTTATTATTCGTTTTTTATTAATATTGCCTCTATTTGAACGATTTCAACGATCTAAAATGCTTGAAAATGCTTATTTTAGCAAAACAGCAATGCTTTTGAGTTTTATTCTGCGCTTTTAACGCGTAAAACAGCATAAAAAACGACGAAATTTGCCGGTTCGTTTTTATTTTTATTGCGTCTATTTGAGCGATTTCTGCATCTAAAATGCTTGAAAATGCTTATTTTAAAGCAAAACAGCACGTTTTGAGCTTTACCGCGTTTTTAACGCGCGTAAAACAGCATAAAAAACGACGAATTTTTTATTATTCGTTTTTATTATTGCGTCTATTTGAACGATTTCAACGATCTAAAATGCTTGAAAATGCTTATTTTAACAAAACAGCACGTTTTGAGCTTTAATCTGCGTTTTAACGCGTAAAACAGCTTAAAATGACGAAATTTTATTCGTTTTATTATTGTTTCTATTTAAACGATTTCAACGGGATCTAAAATGCTTGAAAATGCTTTATTTCAGCAAAACAGCACGTTTTGAGCTTTTAATCTGCGCTTAACGCGTAAAACAGCATAAAAACGACGAATTTTATTATTCGTTTTTAATAATATTGCTTCTATTTGAACGATTTCAACGATCTAAAATGCTTGAAAATGCCATTTTGTGCCAAAACAGCACGTTTTGAGCTTTATTCTGCGTTTTAACGCGCAAAACAGCATAAAAACGACGAAATTTTTATTATTCGTTTTTTATTAATATTGCGTCTATTTGAACGATTTCATCGATCTAAAAATGTTTGAAAATGCTTATTTTAGCAAAAACAGCACGTTTTGAGTTTTAATCCGTTTTAACGCAAAACAGCATAAAAATGACGAATTTTTTATTATTCGTTTTTATTAATATTGTTTCATTTAAACGATTCTTAACGATCTTAAAATGCTTGAAAATGCTTATTTTAGCAAAACAGCACGTTTTCAGCTTTAATCTGCGGCTTTAACGCGTAAAACAGCATAAAACGACGTGAAATTTTATTATTCGTTTTTATTAATATTGTTTCTATTTGAACGATTTCCAACGATCTAAAATGCTTGAAAATGCTTATTTTAGCAAAACAGCACGTTTTGAGCTTTTATCTCTGCGTTTTGCTGGCGTAAAACAGCATAAAAACGTGACGAAATTTATATTCGTTTTATTTTATTGCGTCTATTTGAGCGATTTCAACGATCTAAAATGCTTGAAAATGCTTATTTTAGCAAAACAGCACGTTTTGAGCTTTTATTCTGCGTTTTAACGCGTAAACAGCATAAAACGACAAAATTTATATTATTCGTTTTTATTAATATTGCGTCTATTTGAACGATTTTAACGATTCAAAATGCTTGAAATGCTTATTTTAGCAAAACACATCGTTTTGAGTTTAATCTGCGTTTTAACGCGTAAACATTAAAAATGACGAATTTTAATTATTCGTTTTTATTAATATTGTTTTATTTAAACGATTTCAACGATCTAAAAAATGCTTGTACGCCATTTCCTAGCAAAACAGCACGTTTTGAGCTTTTTAATCTGCGTTTCTTAACGCGTAAAACAGCATAAAAACGACGAAATTTTATTTATTCGTTTTTATTTATTTAATATTGCTTCTATTTGAACGATTTCAACGCGATCTAAAATGCTTGAAAATGCTTATTTTAGGCAAAACAGCACGTTTTGAGCTTTAATCTGGTAGCGTTTCTAACGCGCAAACAGCATAAAAAACGACGAATTTTTTATTATTATTCGTTTTTATTAATATTGCGTCTATTTGAACGATTTCAACGATCTAAAAATGCTTGAAAATGCTTATTTTAGCAAACAGCACGTTTTGAGCTTTAATCTGCGTTTTAACGCGTAAAAATGGCGCATAAAACAGAAATTTTTTTGCCATTCGTTTTTATTAATATTGCGTCTATTATTTGAACGATTTCAACATCTAAAATGCTTCTGAAAAATGCTTATTTTAGCAAAACAGCACGTTTTGAAAGCTTTAATCTGCGTTTTAACGCGTAAAAACAGCTTAAAATGACGAATTTTATTATTCATTTTTTATTAATATTGCTTCTATTTAAACGATTTCAACGATCTAAAAAATGCTTAAAAAATGCTTTTATTTTAGCAGCCACGTTTTGAGTTTTTAATCTGCGTTTTAACGCGTAAACAGCTGCAAAATGACGAATTTTTATTATTCGTTTTTATTAATACGTTTCTATTTGGAACGATTTCCCAACGATCTAAAGCGTTGAAAATGCTTATTTTAGCAAAAACAGCACGTTTTGAGCTTTAATCTGCGCGTTTCGCGTAAAACAGCATAAAAAACGACGAATTTTTTATTATTCGTTTTTATTAATATTGCTTCTATTTCTGAACGATTTCAACGATTCAAATGCTTGAAAATGCTTATTTTAGCAAAAACAGCACGTTTTGAGCTTTATTCTGCGTTTTAACGCGTAAACAGCATAAAAACGACGAAATTTTTATTATTCGTTTTATTAATATTGCGTCTATTTGTACGATTTCATCGATCTTAAAAATGCTTGAAAATGCTTATTTTAGCAAAACAGCACGTTTTGAGCTTTTAATCTGCGTTTTAACGCGTAAAACAGCAGCAAAATGACGAATTTTTTATTATTCGTTTTTATTTCATTATTGCTTCTATTTAAACGATTTCAACGATCTAAAAATGCTTGAAAAATGTTTATTTTAGCAAAACAGCACGTTTTCAGCTTTAATCTGCGTTTTAACGCGTAAAACAGCATAAAACGACGAAATTTTTATTATTCGTTTTTATTAATATTGCTCTCTATTTGAACGATTTCAACGATCTAAAATGCTTGAAAAATGCTTATTTTAGCAAAAACAGCACGTTTTGAGCTTTAATCGCGTTTTACGCGTGCAAACAGCATAAAACGACAAAAATTTTATTATTCGTTTTTATTAATATTGCGTCTATTTGAACGATTTCAACGATCTAAAATGCTTGAAAATGCTTATTTGTTAAAACAGCACGTTTTGAGCTTTATTCCTGCGTTTTGGCAAACAGCATAAAAAACGACGAAATTTTTATATTTATTCAAGTTTTTATTTTTATTGCGTCTATTTGAGCGATTTCAACGGGATCTAAAAATGCTTGAAAATGTTTATTTTAGCAAAAACAGCAATGTTTTGAGCTTAATCTGCGTTTTAACGCGTAAAACAGCATAAAAACGACGAATTTTTATTATCTGTTTTTATTAATATTGCGTCTATTTGAACGATTTCAACGATCTAAAATGCTTGAAAATGCTTATTTTAGCAAAACAGCACGTTTTTGAGCTTCTTTATTCTGCGTTTTAACGCGTGAAATGTTAATAAAAACGAGGAAATTTTTATTATCTGTTTTTATTAATATTGCGTCTATTTGAACGATTTCAACGATCTAAAATGCTTGAAAATGCTTATGTTAGCAAAACAGCACGTTTTGAGTTTTAATCTGCGTTTTATCGCGTAAAACAGCTTAAAATGACGAATTTTTTATTATTCATTTTATCATTGTTTCTATTTAAACGATTTCAACGATTCAAAAATGCTTAAAAATGCTTATTTTAGCAAAACAGCACGTTTTGAGCTTAATCTGCGTTTTAACGCGTAAACAGCTTAAAAAATGACGAATTTTTATTATTCGTTTTTATTGTTATTGCTTCTATTTGGAATCGATTTCAACGATCTAAAATGCTTGAAAATGCTTATTTTAAAGCAAAAAACAGCACGTTTTGAGCTTTAATTCAGGTTTTAACGCGCAAAACAGCATAAAAACACGTCGAATTTTTATTATTCGTTCTTATTATTGCGTCTATTTGAACGATTTCAACGATTCAAAATGCTTGAAAATGTTTATTTTAGCAAAACAGCACGTTTTGAGCTTTTAATCTGCGTCAACGCGCAAACAGCTTAAAATGACAAATTTTACCTTATTCGTTTTTATTAATATTGTTTAGTTTAACGATTTCAACGATCTAAAATGCTTGAAAATGCTTATTTTGTAGCAAAACAGCATGTTTTGAGTTTTAATCTGCGTTTTAACGCGAAAACAGCATAAAAACGACGAAATTTTTATTATTCGTTTTTATTAATATGGCTTCTATTTGAACGATTTCCAAACGAACTAAAGCAAGCTTGAAAATGCTTATTTTAGCAAAACACCACGTTTTGAGCTTTAATCTGCGTTTTAACGCGTACCGAAAGCGCATAAAACGACGACATTCTTTTGGTTTATTCCGTTTTTACAATATTGCGTCTATTTTGAACGATTTAAACGATCTAAAATGCTTGAAAATGCTTATTTTGAAGCGAAACAGCACGTTTTGAGCTTTATTCTGCGTTTTAACGCGTAAACAGCATAAAACGACGAAATTTTATTATTCGTTTTTATTTTATTGCGTCTTATTTGAAATTGATTTCAACGATCTAAAATGCTTGAAAATGCTTATTTTAGCAAACAGCACGTTTTGAGCTTTAATCTGCGTTTTAACGCGTAAAACAGCATAAAAAACGACGAATTTTATTATTCGTTTTTATTAATATTGCGTCTATTTTGAACGATTTCCCAACGATCTAAAATGTTTATTCTGCGTTTTAACGCGTAAAAACAGCTTAAAAATGACGAAATTTTATTATTCCTGCTTTTTATTTACTATTGCTTCTATTAAATGATTTCAACGATCTAAAATGCTTGAAAATGCTTATTTTAGCAAAACAGCACGTTTTGAGCTTTATTCTGCGTTTTAACGCGTAAAACAGCATAAAAAACGACGAATTTTTATTATTCGTTTTTATTAATATTGCTTCGGCCTTGTCGATTTCAACGGGATCTAAAATGCTCTGAAAATGCTTATTTTAGCAAAAAACAGCACGTTTTGAGTTTTTAATCTGCGTTTTAACGGCAGCATAAAACGACGACGAATTTTATTATTCGTTTTATTAATATTGTTTCTATTTGGAACGATTTCAACGATCTAAAAATGCTTGAAAATGCTTATTTTAGCAAAAACAGCACGTTTGAAAGTTTTAATCTGCGTTTTAACGCGTAAAACAGCATAAAACGACGATTTTTATTATTCCTTTTATTAATATTACTTCTATTTCTAAACGATTTCAACGATTCAAAATGCTTGAAAATGCTTATTTTAGCAAAACAGCACGTTTTGAGTTTTAATCTCGCGTTTTAACGCGTAAAACAGCATAAAACGAATAATTTTTATTATTCGTTTTTATTAATATTGCTTCTATTTGAACGATTTCAACGATCTAAATGCTTGAAAAATGCTTATTTTAGCAAAACAGCACGTTTTGAGCTATTCCGCGTTTTAACGCGTAAACAGCATAAAAACGACGAAATTTTTTATTATTCGTTTTTATTAATATTGCGTCTATTTGAACGATTTCAACGATTCAAAAATGCTTGAAAATGCTTATTTTAGCAAAACAGCACGTTTTGAGTTTAATTCATGCTTTAACGCGTAAAACAGCATATAAAATGACGAATTTTTTATTATTCGTTTTTATTAATATTGCTTCTATTTAAAACGATTTCAACGATCTAAAATGCTTGAAAATGTTTATTTTAGCAAAACAGCACGTTTTGAGCTTTAATCTGCGTTTTGCGTAAAACAAAATATAAAAACGACGAAAGTTTTATTATTCGTTTTTATTAATATTGCTTCATCGGAACTATTTCAACGATCTAAAATGCTTGAAAATGCTTATTTTAGCAAAACAGCACGTTTTGAGCTTATAATTGCGTTTTACGCGTAAAACAGCATAAAAACGACAAAAATTTTTATTATTCGTTTTTATTAATATTGCGTCTATTTGAAACGGATTTCAACGATCTTAAAATGTTTTGAAAATGTAGTTTATTTTGTGCAAACAGCAATGTTTTTGAGCTTTAATCTGTGTTTTTACGCGTGTAAAACAGTATAAAACGACAAAATTTTTATTATTCGTTTTTATTAATATTGCGTCTATTTGAACGATTTCAACGATCTAAAATGCTTCGCCATCTCACCAACACTGTCCATGATAATATTGCTTCTATTTGAACGGATTTAAACGGGATCTAAAATGCTTTGAAAATGCTTTTTATTTTGCAAAACAGCACGTTTTTGAGTTTTTAATCTTGGTGTTTTTACGCGTAAAACAGCATAAAAAACGACAAAAATTTTTATTTATTCGTTTTATTACTATTTTGCTCTATTTGAACGATTTCAACGATCTAAAATGCTTGAAAATGCTTATTTCAGCGCAAAACAGCATCGTTTTGAGTTTTATTCTGCGTTTTAACGTAAAACAGCATGTAAAAACGACGAAATTTTATTATTCGTTTTATTAATATTGCGTCTGACGAACGATTTCACCCGATCTAAAATGTTTGAAAATGTTTATTTTAGCAAAACAGTACGTTTTGAGTTTTTAATCTGCGTTTCTAATCGCGTAAAACAGCATAAAATGGACGAATTTTCTTATTTATTCGTTTTTTATTTACTATTTGCTTTCCTTTATTTAAACGATTTCTAAATGGATCTTAAAATGTCTTTGAAAATGCTTATTTTTAGCAAACAGCACGTTTTGAGCTTTATCTGCGTTTTAACGCGTAAAACAACATAAAACGACGAAATTTTATTATTCGTTTTTATTAATATTGCTTCTATTTGAACGATTTCAAATCGATCTAAAAATGCTTGAAAATGCTTTATTTTAGCAAAACAGCACGTTTTGAGCTATAATCTGCGTTTTACGCGTAAAAACAGCATAAAACGACATTGTAAAATTTTTTATTATTCGTTTTTATTAATATTGCGTCTATTTGAACGATTTCAACGATCTAAAATGCTTGAAAATGCTTATTTTAGCAAAAAACACGTTTTGAGTTTTAATCTGCGTTTTTAACGCGTAAAACAGCATAAAAACGACTATTATTCGTTTTATTAATATTGCTTTTCTATTTGAACGATTTCAACGATCTAAAATACTTGAAAATGCTTATTTTAGCAAACAGCACGTTTTCTTAATCTGCGTTTTAACGAAAAAAAAAGCATAAAACCACGTTTATTATCGTTTATTAATATGTTTATTTGAACGATTTCAACGATCTAAAATCCCTTGAAATGTTATTTTAGCAAAACAGCACGTTTTGATTTAATCTGCGTTTTACGCGTAAAACAGCAAAAAACGACAAATTTTTATTTTTCGTTTTTATTAATATTGCTTCTATTTGAACGATTTCACCGATCTAAAATGCTTGAAAATGCTTATTTTAGCAAAACCGCACGTTTTGAGTTTTATTCTGCGTTTTAACGTAAAACAGCATAAAAACGACGAAATTCTTTTATTATTCGTTTTATTAATATTGCGTCTATTTGAACGATTTCAACGATCTAAAATGCTTGTAAATGTTATTTTAGCAAAACAGCACGTTTTTGAGCTTTAATCTGCGTTTTAACGCGTAAAAACAGCATAAAATGACGAATTTTTTATTATTCGTTTCTTTTTATTAATATTGCTTCTATTTAAAACGATTTCAACGATCTAAATGCTTGAAAATGCTTATTTTAGCAAAAACAGCACAAGTTTTGAGCTTTAATCTGCGTTTTAACGCGTAAACAGCATAAAAACGACGAAATTTTTATTATTCGTTTTTATTAATATTGCTTCTATTTGAACGATTTCAACGATCTAAAAATGCTTGAAAATGCTTATTTTAAAGCAAAACAGCACGTTTTGAGCTTTAATCTGCGTTTTTACGCGTAAAACAGCATAAAAAACGACAAAATTTTTATTATTCGTTTTTATTAATATTGGTGTCTATTTGAACGATTCTTAACGATCTAAAATGCTTTGAAAGCTTATTTTAGCAAAACAGCACGTTTTGAGTTTTTAATCTGCGTTTTAACGCGTAAAAACAGCATAAAAAATTGACGAAATTTTTATTATTCGTTTTTATTAATATTGTTTCTATTTGAAACGATTTCAACACCAAAATGCTTGAAAATGCTTATTTTAGCAAAACAGCACGTTTTGAGCTTTAATCTGCGTTTACGCGTAAAACAGTATAAAACGACAAAATTTTATTATTCGTTTTTATTAATATTGCGTCTATTTGAACGATTTCAATGATCTAAAAATGCTTGAAAATGTTTATTTAGCAAAACAGCACGTTTTGAGCTTTATTCTGCGTTTTAACGCGTAAAACATCATAAAATAATGACGAAATCTCTTTTTATTATTCGTTTTTATTTCTATTGCGTCTATTTGAACGATGATTTCAACGATCTAAAAATGCTTGAAAATGCTTATTTTAGCAAAACAGCACGTTTTGAGTTTAATCTGCGTTTTAACGCGTAAAAACAGCATAAAAAACGACGAATTTTTTATTATCTGTTTTTATTAATATTGCGTCTATTTGAACGATTCTTCAACGATCTAAAAATTTGAAAATGCTTATTTTAGCAAAACAGCACGTTTTGAGCTTTTAATCTGCGTTTTAACGCGTAAAACAGCATAAAAAACGACGAAATTTTATTATTCGTTTTTATTAATATTGCGTCTATTTGAACGATTTCAACGATCTAAAAATGCTTGAAAATGCTTATTTTAGCAAAACAGCACGTTTTGAGCTTTAACGTTTTAACGCGCGTAAAACAGCATAAAAATGACGAATTTTTATTATTCCGTTTTTATTAATATTGCTTCTATTTAAACGATTTCAACGATCTAAAAAATGCCGAAAATGCTTATTTTAGCAAAATAGCACGTTTTGAGCTTTAATTGCGTTTTAACGCGTAAAACAGCATAAAACGACGAAATTCTTTTATTATTCGTTTTATTTTTATTGCGTCTATTTGAACGATTTCAACGATCTAAAATGCTTGAAAATGCTTATTTTAGCAAAACAGCACGTTTTGAGCTTTAACTGTGCTTTAACGCGTAAAACAAGCATAAAAAACGACGAATTTTATTATTCGTTTTTGCTAATATTGCGTCTATTTGAACGATTTCAACGATCTAAAATGCTTGAAAATGCTTTATTTTAGCAAACAGCAATGTTTTAAGCTTTAATCTGCGTTTTAACGCGTAAAACAGCTTAAAATGACGAATTTTTTATTATTCGTTTTTATTAATATTGCTTCTATTTAAACGATTTCAACGCTCTAAAATGCTTGAAAAATGCTTATTTTAGCAAACAGCACGTTTTGAGTTTATTCTGCGTTTTAACGCGTAAACAGCATAAAAACGACGAATTTTTATTATTCGTTTTTATTAATATTGCTTCTATTTGAACGATTTCAAATCGATCTAAAATGCTTGAAAATGTTTATTTTAGCAAAACAGCACGTTTTGAGCTTTATTCTGTTTTAACGCAAAACAGCATAAAAAACGACGAAATTTTTTTATTATCTGTTTTTATTAATATTGCGTCTATTTGAACGATTTCAACGATCTAAAATGCTTGAAAAATGCTTTATTTTAGCAAAACAGCACGTTTTGAGTTTTAATCTGCGTTTTAACGCGTAAAACAGCATAAAAAAATGACGAATTTTTTATTATTCGTTTTTATTAATATTGCTTCTATTTAAAACGACTTCAACGATCTAAAAATGCTTGAAAATGCTTATTTTGCGCAAAAACAAAGCACGTTTTGAGCTTTAATCTGCGTTTTAACGCGTAAAACAGCATAAAACGACGAAATTTTTATTATTCCGTTTTTATTAATATTGTTTATTTGAAACGATTTAACGGATCTAAAAATGCTTGAAAATGCTGTATTTTGTGCAAAACAGCATCGTTTTGAGCTTTAATCTGCGTTTTTACGCGTAAAACAGCATAAAAACGACAAAATTTTATTATTCGTTTTTATTAATATTGCGTCTATTTGAACGATTTCAACGATCTAAAAATGCTTGAAAATAAGCGACATTTTATCAAAAACAGCACGTTTTGAGCTTTATTCTGCGTTTTAACGCGTAAAAACAGCATAAAACGACCGAAATTTTTATTATTCGTTTTTATTTTATCCACCCTGTCCACCTCAAACCATCCGTTCCTGCCCATCCCGCCCCTTTAATCTGCGTTTTAACGCGTAAAACAGCATAAAACGACGAATTTTTTGTATTATTCGTTTTTTATTAATATTGCGGGCCTATTTGAACGATTTCAACGATCTAAAATGCTTGAAAATGCTATTTTAGCAAAACAGCACGTTTTGAGCTTTAATCTGCGTTTAACGCGT
>NW_027047804.1:0-12652 GCF_025399875.1 Dalotia coriaria | reverse complement strand
AAAAAAAAGCACTTTAGACGTTAAACGTTCAAATAGACGAAATATTAATAAAAACGAATACAAAAATTCGTCGTTTTATGCTGTTTACGCGTTAAAACGCAGATTAAAGCTAAAAACATGCTGTTTTGCTAAAATAAGATTTCAAGCATTTTAGATCGTTGAAATCGTTCAAATAGAAGCAATTTTAATAAAACGAATAAAAAACGTCTTTTTATGTTTTACGCTAAAACGCAGATTAAAGCTCAAACGTGCTGTTTTGTTAAAAAAGATTTCGCATTTTAGATCGTTGAAATCGTTCAAAAGAAGAAATATTAATAAAACGAATAAAAAAAAATCGTCTTTTTTATGCTGTTTTACGCGTTAAAACGCAGTTTAAAAAGCTCAAAACTGCTGTTTTGCTAAAATAATCATTTTCAAGCATTTTAGATCGTTGAAATCGTTCAAATAGACGCAATATTAATAAAAACGAATTATAAAAATTCGTCGTTTTATGTGTTTACGCGTTAAAACGCAGATAAAAGCTCAAAACGTGCTGTTTTGCTAAAATAATCTTTTTCAGTATTTTGATCGTTGAAATCGTTCAAATAGATGCAATATTAATAAAAACGAATAATAAAAATTCGCCTTTTTTATGTTGTTTTACGCGTTAAAACGCAGATTAAAGCTCAAAACGAGCTGTTTTGCTAAAATAACATTTTCAAGCATTTTAGATCGTTGAAATTGTTCAAAAGAAGACATTAATAAAAAACGAATAAAAAAAAATTTCGTCGTTTTATGTGTTTACGCGTTAAAACGCAGTTTAAAAAGGTAAAAACGTGCTGTTTTGCTAAAATAATCATTTTCAAGCATTTTAGATCGTTGAAATCGTTCAAAAGACGCAATATTAATAAAAACGAATAATAAAAATTTTGTCGTTTTATGCTGTTTTACGCGTTAAAACGCGATTAAAAGCTCAAAACGTGCGTTTTGCTAAAATAAGCATTTTCAAGCATTTTAGATCGTTGAAATCGTTCAAATGAAGCAAATATTAATAAAAACGAATAATAAAAAATTCGTCGTTTTATGCTGTTTTACGCGTTAAAACCCCGATTAAAGCTCCAAAACGTGCTGTTTTGCTAAAATAATCATTTTCAAGCATTTTGATCGTGAAATCGTTCAAATAGACGCAAATATTAAAAAAAAACGAATAATAAAAATTTCGTCGTTTTATGTTGTTTTACGCGTTAAAACGCAGATAAAGCTCAAACGTGCTGTTTTGCTAAAATAAGCATTTCAACATTTTAGATCGTTGAAATCGTTCAAATAGAAGCAATATTAATAAAAACGAAAAATAAAAATTGTCGTTTTATGCTTTTTTACACGTTAAAACGCAGATTAAAGCTCAAAACGTGCTGTTTTGCTAAAATAAACATTTTCGCAATTTGATCGTTGAAATCGTTCAAATAGACGCAATATTAATAAAAACGAATAATAAAAATTTCTTCGTTTTATGTTGTTTTACGCGTTAAAACGCAGATTAAAGCTAAAAACGTGCTGTTTTGCTAAAATAAGCATTTTCAAGCATTTTAGATCGTTGAAATCGTTCAAATAGAAGCACATTAATAAAACGAATAAAAAAAAATCGTCGTTTTTGCTGTTTTACGCGTTAAAACGCAGATTAAAGCTCAAAACGTGCTGTTTTGCTAAATAACATTTTCAAGCATTTTAGATCGTTAAAATCGTTCAACTAGACGCATATTAATAAAAACGAATAATAAAAATTTCGTCGTTTTATGTTGTTTTACGCGTTAAAACGCAGATTAAAGCTCAAACGTGCTGTTTTGCTAAAATAAGCATTTTCAAGCATTCTAGATCTTTGGGAAATCTTTCAAATAGACGAAATATTAATAAAAACGAATAATAAAAATTCGTCGTTTTTATGCTGTTTTACGCGTTAAAACGCAGTTTAAAAAGCTCAAAACGTGCTGTTTGCTAAAATAATCATTTTCAAGCATTTTAGATCGTTGAAATCGTTAAAATAGACGCAATATTAAAAAAAACGAATAATAAAAATTTCGCCGTTTTATGCTGTTTTACGCGTTAAAACGCAGATTAAAGCTCAAAATCGTGCTGTTTTGCTAAAATAAGCATTTTCAAGCATTTTAGATCGTTGAAACTGTTCAAATAGAAGAAATATTAACAAAACGAATTATAAAAAATTGTCTTTTTTATGCTGTTTTACGCGTTAAAACGCAGATTAAAGCTCAAAACGGCTGTTTTGCTAAAATAATCATTTTCAAGCATTTTAGATCGTTGGAAATCGTTCAAATAGACGCAATATTAATAAAACGAATAATAAAAATTCGTCTTTTTTATGGCTGTTTTACGCTTTAAAAACGCAGATTAAAGCTCAAAACGTGCTGTTTTGCTAAAATAATCATTTTCAAGCATTTTAGATCGTTGAAATCGTTCAAATAGACGCAATATTAATAAAAACGAATAATAAAATTTCGTCGTTTTATGCTGTTTTACGCGTTAAAACGCAGTTTAAAAAGCTCAAAACGTGCTTTTTTTGCTAAAATAACATTTTCAAGCATTTTAGATCGTTGAAATCGTTCAAAAGAGAATATTAATAAAACGAATAATAAAAATTCGTCGTTTTATGTGTTTTACGCGTTAAAACGCAGATTAAAAGCTCAAAACGTGCTGTTTTGCTAAAATAATCATTTTCAAGCATTTTAGATCGTTGAAATGGTTTCAAATAGACGCAATATTAATAAAAACGAATAATAAAATTTCGTCGTTTTATGTGTTTTACCGTTAAAACGCAGATTAGCTCAAACGTGGTGTTTTGCTAAAATAAGCATTTTCAAACATTTTAGATCGCTGAAATCGTTTTCAAATAGAAGCAATATTAATAAAACAAATAAAAAAAAATTCGTCGTTTTATGCTGTTTTACGCGTTAAAACGCAGATTAAAGCTCAAAACGTGCTGTTTTGCTAAAATAAATCATTTTCAAGCATTTTAGATCGTTGAAATCGCTCAAATAGACGCAATATTAATAAAAACGAATAATAAAATTTCGCCGTTTTATGCTGTTTTACGCGTTAAACGCAGATTTAAGCTCAAACGTGCTGTTTTGCTAAAATAAGCATTTTCAAGCATTTTAGATCGTTGAAACGTTTAAATAGAAGAATATTATAAAACGAATAATAAAAATTGTCGTTTTATGCTGTTTTACGCGTTAAACGCAGATTAACGTTTCAAAACGTGCTGTTTTGCTAAAATAATCTTTTTTCAAGCATTTTAGATCGTGAAATCGCTCAAATAGACGCAATATTAATAAAACGAATAATAAAAATTCGCCGTTTTATGCTGTTTTACGCGTTAAAACGCAGATTTACCTAAAACGTGCTGTTTTGCTAAAATAAGCATTTTCAAGCATTTTAGATCGTTGAAATCGTTTAAATAGAGCAATATTAATAAAAACGAATAATAAAAAATTCGTCGTTTTATGCTGTTTTACGCGTTAAAACGCAGATTAAAGCTCAAAACGTGCTGTTTTGCTAAAATAATCATTTTCAAGCATTTTAGATCGTTGAAATCGTTCAAATAGACGCAATATAAATAAAAAACGAATAATAAAAATTTCGTCGTTTTCATGCTGTTTTACGCGTTAAACGCAGATTAAAGCTCAAAACGTGCTGTTTTGGCTAAAATAATCATTTTCAAGCATTTTAGATCGTTGAAATCGTTCAAATAGACGCAAAATTAATAAAAACGAATAATAAAAATTTCGTCGTTTTATGTTTTTTTTACGCGAAAACGCAGATTAAAGCCAAAAGGGCGGCAAAAATAAACATTTTCGCTTTTTGATTTTTTAAACGTTCAAATAGAGGCGGGCAATTTTAAAAAAAAACGAATAAAAAATTTCTCTTTTTGGGTTTTACGCGTTAAACGCAGATTAAAGCTCAAACCGTGCTGTTTTGCTAAAATAATCATTTTCCCCTTTTATCGTTGAAACGTTCAAAAGACGCAATATTAATAAAAACGAATAATAAAACCCGCGTTTTGTTTTTACGCGTTAAAACGCAGTTTAAAAAGCTAAAAAACGGCTTTTTTGCAAAAATAAGATTTTAAGCTTTTTGACGTTGAAATCGTTCAAATGAAGAAAATTTTAAAAAAAAACGAAAAAAAAAAAACGTCTTTTTTATGCTGTTTTACGCTTTAAAAACGCAGATTAAAGCTCAAAACGGTTTTTTTTCAAAATAAGCATTTTCCAGCATTTTGGATCGGAAATCGTTAAAATAGAAGCCTTTAAAAAAAACGAATAAAAAAAAATTCGTCTTTTTTGCTTTTTTACGCGTTAAAACGCAGATTAAAGCTCAAACGGCTTTTTTGAAAAAACCATTTTCAAGCATTTTAGATCGTTGAAATCGTTCAAAAGACGCAATATTAAAAAAAAACGAATAAAAAAATTTGCGTTTTATGGTTTTAGGGTTAAAACGCAGTTTAAAAAGCTCAAGACGTTTTGTTTTTAAAAAAAGCTTTTTCCCCTTTTTAGACGTTGAAACTTTCAAAAGACGCAATATTAAAAAAAACGAATAAAAAAAAATTTCGTCGTTTTATGCTGTTTTCCTTTAAAAACGCAGTTTAAAAGCTCAAACGTGCTTTTTTGCTAAAATAATTTTTTCAAGCTTTTTTACGTTGAAATCCCAAATAGGCGCAAATTAATAAAAACGAAAAAAAAAAAATTTCGTCGTTTTATGTTTTTTATGCGTTAAAACGCAGATTAAAGCCAAAACGTCCTTTTTAAAATAAGCATTTTCAAGCATTTAAGATCGTTAAAAGTTCAAATAGAAAATATTAATAAAACGAAAAAAAAAAATTCGTCTTTTTATTTTTTTTACGCTTTAAAAAACGCGTTTAAAAGCTCAAAAGGGCTGTTTTGCTAAAATGCATTTTCCAGCATTTTAGATCGTTGAAATCGTTCAAAAGAAGCTATTAATAAAACGAAAAATAAAAATTCGTGAAAGTTTTTTTTTCCGTTAAAACGCAATTCTAAAAACGGCTGTTTGCTAAAATAATCATTTTCAAGCATTTGATCGTTGAAATGTTAAAAGACGCAAATTTTAAAAAAAAACGAATAAAAATTTCATCGTTTTATGTGTTTTACGCTTTAAAAAAGCAGATAAAAGCTCAAAACGTGCTGTTTTGCTAAAATAATCATTTTCAAGCATTTTAGATCGTTGAAATCTTCAAATAGATGCAATATTAATAAAAACGAATAATAAAAATTTTCCGTTTTATGCTGTTTTCGCGTTAAAACGCAGATTAAAGCTCAAAACGTGCTGTTTTGCTAAAATAACATTTTCAGCATTTTAGATCTTTGAAATTGTTCAAATAGAAGCAATATTAATAAAAACGAATAAAAAAAATTCGTCGTTTTATGCTGTTTACGCGTTAAAACGCAGATTAAAGGTCAAAACGTGCTGTTTTGCTAAAATAATCATTTTCAAGCATTTTAGATCGTTGAAATCGTTCAAATAGACGCAATATTAATAAAAACGAATAATAAAAATTTTGTCGTTTTATGCTGTTTTACGCGTTAAAACGCAGATTAAAGCTCAAAACGTGCTGTTTTGCTAAAATAAGCATTTTCAAGCATTTTAGATCGTTGAAATCGTTCAAATTGAAGCAATATTAATAAAAAACGAATAATAAAAAATTCGCCGTTTTATGCTGTTTTACGCGTTAAAACGCCGATTAACTCAAAACGTGCTGTTTTGCAAAATAATCATTTTCAAGCATTTTGATCGTTGAAACGTTCAAATAGACGCAATATTAATAAAACGAATAATAAAAATTCGTCGTTTTATGCTGTTTTACGCGTTAAAACGCAGATTAAAAGCTCAAAACGTTGTTTTGCTAAAAAAAGCTTTTCAAGCAGATCGTTGAAATGTTCAAATAAAAGCATATTAATAAAAACGTAAAAAAATTTCGTTTTTATGCTGTTTTACGCGTTAAAGCAGATTAAAACCAAAAGGGCTTTTCAAAATAATCATTTTCAAGCATTTTAGATCGTTGAAACGTTCAAATAGAGGGCAATATTTAAAAACGAATATAAATTTGCTTTTTTATGCGTTTAAGCGTTAAAACAATTAAAAGCTCAAAACTCTTTTGCTAAAATAATCATTTTCACTTTTAATCGTTGAAATCGTCAAATAGACGCAATATTAAAAAAAACGAATTAAAATTCGTCGTTTTTATGTGTTTTACGTTAAACAGTATTAAACCCCTCAAAACGTGCTGTTTTGCTAAAAACATTTTCGCCATTTAGATCGTTGAAATGTTTTCAAATAGAGCTAATTTAAAAAGATAAAAAAAAAATTCCGTTTTATGCTGTTTTACGCGTTAAACGCGTTTAAAGCTAAAAACGGGGTGTTTTGCTAAAATAAGCATTTTCAACATTTTAGATCGTTGAAATCGTTCAAATGAAGAAATATTAATAAAAACAAATAATAAAAAATTCGTCGTTTTATGCTGTTTTCGCGTAAAACGCAGATTAAAGCTCAAAACTGCTGTTTTGCCAAAATAATCATTTTCAAGCATTTTAGATCGTTGAAATCGCTCAAATAGACGCAATATTAATAAAAACGAATAATAAACGCGTTTTTGCTGTTTTACGCGTTAAACGCAGATTTAGCTCAAAACGTGCTGTTTTGCTAAAATAACATTTTCAAGCATTTTGATCGTTGAAATCGTTAAATAGAAGCAATTTTAATAAAAACGAATATAAAAATCGTCTTTTTTAGCTGTTTACGCGTTAAAACGCAGTTTAAAAATAAAATTTTTGCTTTTTGCTAAAATAACATTTTCAAGCATTTAGATCGTGAAAATCGTTCAAAAAAGACGCAATTTATAAAACGAATAAGTAAAACGTCGTTTTAGCTGTTTTACGCGTTAAACGAGATTACCAAACGTGCTTTTGCTAAAATAATCATTTAAAGCATTTTAATCGGAAATCGTCAAAATAGACGCTTTAATAAAAAACGAATAATAAAACTGCTCGTTTTATGCTGTTTTAGCGTTAAAACGGTTTTAAATGCTCAAACGTGCTGTTTTTAAAATAAGATTTCAAGATTTGACGTTGAACCGTTTAAATAGTTAAAAATTAAAAAAACGAAAAATAAAAAATTGTCGTTTTATGCTGTTTTACGCGTTAAACCAAAATTAAAGTAAAACGTGCTGTTTCAAAATAATCGTTTCAGCTTTTTTAGATCGTTGAAATCGTTCAAAAAAAGACCAATAAATAAAACGAATAATAAAAATTTCGCGTTTTTATGCTGTTTACGCGTTAAAACGCGAATTAAAGCTCAAAACGCTGTTTCTGTAAATAATCATTTTCAAGCATTTTAGATCGTTGAAATCGTTCAAATAGACGCAATATTAATAAAAACGAATAATAAAAATTCTCGTCGTTATTATGTTGTTTTACGCCTTAAAACGCAGATTAAAGCTCAAAACGTGCTGTTTTGCTAAAATAAGCATTTTAAAGCATTTTAGATCGTTGCACCGTTCAAATAGAAGCAATATTATAAAGAAACGAATAGTAAAAATTCGTCGTTTTTATGCTGTTTACGCGTTAAAACGCTGATTAAAGCTCAAAACGTGCTGTTTTGCTAAAATAATCATTTTCAGCATTTTAGATCGTTGGAAATCGTTCAAATAGACGCACATTAATAAAAACGAATAATAAAAAATTTCGTCGTTTTATGCTGTTTTACGCGTTAAAACGCAGATTAAAGCTCAAAACGTGCTGTTTTGCTAAAATAAACATTTCAAGCATTTTAGATCGTTGAAATCGTTCAAATAGGAGCAATATTAATAAAACGAATAATAAAAATTCGTCGTTTTATGCTGTTTTACGCGTTAAACGCAGATTAAAGCTCAAAACGTGCTGTTTTGCTAAAATAAGCATTTTCAAGCATTTTAGATCGTTGAAATCGTCAAATAGAAGCAATATTAATAAAAACGAATAATAAAAAAATTTGTCGTTTTATGCCTGTTATACGCGTTAAAACGCAGATTAAAGCTCAAAACGCGCTGTTTTGCTAAAATAATCATTTTCAAGCATTTTAGATCGTTGAAATCGTTCAAATAGACGCAAGATTAACTAAAAACGAATAATAAAAATTTCGTCGTTTTATGTGTTTTACGGTTAAAACGCAGATTAAAGCTCAAAACGTGCTGTTTTGCTAAAATAAGCATTTTCAAGCATTTTGATCGTTGAAATCGTTCAAATAGACGGCAATATTAATAAAAACGAATAATAAAAATTCGTCGTTTTATGCTGTTTTACGCGTTAAAACGCAGATTAAAGCTCAAAACGTGCTGTTTTGCTAAAATAATCATTTTCAAGCATTTTAGATCGTTGAAATCGTTCAAATAGACGCAATATTAATAAAAACGAATAATAAAAATTTCGTCGTTTTTATGCTGTTTTACGCGTTAAAACGCAGATTAAAGCTCAAACGTGCTGTTTTCTAAAATAAGCATTTTCAAGCATTTTAGATCGTTGAAATCGTTCAAATAGACGCAAGATTAATAAAAACGAATAATTAAAATTTCGTCGTTTTATGCTGTTTTACGCGTTAAAACGCAGATTTTACGCGTTAAATCGGAAAGCTCAAAACGTGCTGTTTTGCTAAAATAATCTTTTTAAGCATTTTAGATCGTTAAAATTTCCAAATAGACGAAAATATTAAAAAAAAAACGTATAAAAAAAATTTCCCCGTCTTTTTTATGCTGTTTTACGCGAAAAAACGCGATTAAAGTAAAAACGGGTGTTTTGCTAAAATAAGATTTTCCCCTTTTTAGACGAAAAAAACGTTCAAATAGAAGAAAAATTTTAAAAAAACAAATAATAAAAATTCGTCTTTTTTATCCCGTTTTACGCGTTAAAACCCGGGATTAAAGCTCAAAACGTGCTTTTTTTGCTAAAATAATCATATTCAAGCTTTTTTAGATCGTTGAAATGTTCAAAAGACGCAATATTAAAAAAAAACAAATAATAAAAATTTCGTCTTTTTTTCCCGTTTTACGCGTTAAAACCAGAAACCCTTCAAAACGTGTTGTTTTGCTAAAATAATCTTTTTCAAGCATTTTTAGATCGTTGAAATCGTTCAAAAGACGCAATATTAAAAAAAACGAATAATAAAATTTCGCCGTTTTATGTTTTTTTTACGCTTTAAAAAACGCAGTTTAAAATTTTTAAAAACGGTTGTTTTGCTAAAATGATTTTAAAAGCATTTTAGATCGTTGAAATCGTTCAAAAGAAGAAAATTTTAAAAAAAAACGAATAAAAAAAAATTCGCCTTTTTCGCCGTTTTACGCATTTAAACGCAGAAAAACCCTCAAAACGTGCGGGGTTTTTGCAAAAAATAACTTTTCGCTTTTGACGTTAAAATTTCCGTTCAAATAACCAATATTAAAAAACGAATAATAAAAAAAATTCGTCTTTTTTAAAAGCTTTTTTACGCGTTAAAACGCAGTTTAAAAAGCTAAAAACCCCGTTTTTGCTAAAATAATCATTTTCAAGCATTTTAGACGTTGAAATCGTACAAAAGACGCAAATATTAATAAAAACGAAAAAAAAAAATTTCGTCGTTTTTATCCCGTTTTACGCTTTAAAAAACGCAGATTAAAGCTAAAAACGTGCTGTTTTGTTTAAAATAAGCTTTTTAAGCATTTTAGATCGTTGAAATCGTTCAAATAGAAAATATTAAAAAAAAACGAATAAAAAAAAAAATTCGTCTTTTTTATGCTGTTTTACGCGTTAAAACGCAGTTTAAAAACCCTTAAAAAACGTGCTGTTTTGTTTAAAAATAATCATTTTCAAGCATTTTAGATCGTTGAAATCGTTCAAATAGACGCAATATTAATAAAAAACGAATATTAAAAATTCGTCGTTTTTATGCTGTTTTACGCGTTAAAACGCAGATTAAAGCTCAAAACGTGCTGTTTTGCTAAAATAACATTTTCAAGCATTTTAGATCGTTGAAATCGTTCAAATAGAAGCAATATTAAAAAAACGAATAAAAAATTCGTCGTTTTTATGCTGTTTTACGCGTTAAAACGCAGATTAAAAGCTCAAAACGTGCTGTTTTGCTAAAATAATCATTTTCAAGCATTTTACATCGTTGAAATCGTTCAAATAGACGCAATATTAATAAAACCAATAATAAAATTTCGTCGTTTTATGCTGTTTTACGCGTTAAAACGCAGATTAAAGCTCAAACGTGCTGTTTTGCTAAAATAATCATTTTCAAGCATTTTAGATCGTTGAAATCGTTCAAATAGACGCACATATTAAAAAAAACGAATAATAAAAATTCGTGGTTTTATGCTGTTTTACGCGTTAAAACGCAGATTAAAGCTCAAAACGTGCTGTTTTGCTAAAATAAGCATTTTCAAGCATTTTAGATCGTTGAAATCGTTCTAAATAGAAGCAATATTAATAAAAAAACGAATAATAAAAATTTGTCGTTTTATGCTGTTTTACGCGTTAAAACGCAGATTAAAGCTCAAACGTGCTGTTTTGCTAAAATAATCATTTTCAAGCATTTTAGATCGTTGAAATCGTTCAAATAGACGTGCAAGATTAATAAAAACGAATAATAAAATTTCGTCGTTTTATGCTGTTTTACGCGTTAAAACGCAGATTAAAGCTCAAACGTGCTGTTTTGCTAAAATAAGCATTTTCAAGCATTTTAGATCGTTGAAATCGTTCAAATAGACGCAATATTAATAAAAACGAATAATAAAAAATTTAAAAAGTTTAAACCCAAAAACGTGCTGTTTTGTAAAAAAACATTTTCAAGCATTTTAGATCGTTGAAACGTTCAAAAAAAAAAAAAAAAAAGAATAAAAAAAATTTCTTTTTTATGCTGTTTTACGCGTTAAAACGCAGTTTAAAAACAAAATTTTTTTAAAAATTTTCCCTTTTAATTTAAAAGTTAAATTTTCAAATAAAAATTAATAAAAATGAAAAAAAAAAATTTCGCTTTTTTACGGTTTTAGCTTAAAACGGTTCCCAAAATTTTTTAAAAAACATTTTAACTTTTAACGTTAAATGAAAAAAAAAAATAAAAAAAATTTTTAAAAAATTTTTTTTTAAAAGGTTTTAGGAAAACGCGTTGCTAAAAGGCTTTTTAAAAATAAGATTTTAAATTTTTAAATTTTAAACTTAAATAAAAAAAAAAAAAAACGAAAAAAAAATTTTTTTTTTCTTTTTAGGTTAAAACGGGGGCAAAAAAAGGTTGTTTTGCTAAAATTTTTTTTTAAGCATTTTAACTTTAAATCTTTTTAAATGGTTTAAAAAAAACGAAAAAAAAAATTTTTTTTTGCTGTTTTGCAAAAAAACCAAATTTTTTAATTTTTTTTTAAAAAATTTTAAAAACTTTAAAAAAAAAAAATTTTTTTTTTATGCTTTTTATTAAAACAAAATTAAAAGCTAAAATCTGTTTTGCTAAAAAAATTTTAAGTTTTTAATCTTTAAATTTTTTAAAAACCCCTTTTTAAAAAAAAAAAAAAAAAACCTTTTTTTTTTTACCGAAAACCCAATTGAAAATGCTGTTTTGCTAAAAAAATTTTCAAGCTTTTGCTAAATGAAAATAAAAAATTTTTTTAAATTTAAAAAAAAAAAAAAAAAATTAAAAACCTTTTTTTTAAAAAAAAACCCCAAAAAAACTTAAAACCCTTTTTTTAAAAATAAACAATTTTAACGTTAAATCTTAAAGGGGAAAAAAATTTAAAAAAAAAAAAAATTTTTTTGTTTTTTGCTTTTTACCTTAAAAAAGATTAAATCAAAGGCTTTTTTAAAAAAGATTTTAAATTTTGTTTTTTTTAAAATTTAAAAGGAAAAAATTTAAAGAAAAAAAAAAAAAAAAATTTTTTTTAGGTTTTGGTTAAACCAATTAAAATAAAATTTTTTCAAAAAAAATTTTTTTCGCTTTTAGTTTAAACGTTAAAAACGCAATTAAAAAAAAAAAAAAAATTTCTTTTTTTTTTTAGCTTTAAAAACCGAAAAAGAAAGGCTTTTTTAAAAAAAAGATTTTAAATTTTGTGTTAAATGTTAAATAAAGAAAATTTTAAAAAAAAAAAAAAATTTTTGTGTTTTTTTTTTTGGGGAAAAAGGTTAAAAGCTCAAAACCTTTTTTCCCCTTTTTCTTTTAAAATTTTTAGTTGGGAATTTAAAAAAGGGGTTTTTAAAAAAATAAAAAAATTTCCTTTTAGTTTTTTTAAAAGGGAAAAAAGCCAAAGGTTTTTTGAAAAAAAAAAATTTTTTCGCTTTTTTCGTTAAACGAAAAACGAAATTTAAAAAAAAAAAATAAAAAAATTCGGGTTTTTTTTTCCTTAAAAGCGAAAAAAAAAAAGGGTTTTTTAAAATTTTTTAAATTTTTACGTTAAACGTTAAAGGGCAAAATTTAAAAAAAAAAAAATTTCGTTTTAGTTTTTGGAAAACCGTTAAAGCCAAATTTTCAAAAAAAAAAAATTTTCCTTTAGTGTTAAACGTTAAAAAAAATTAAAAAAAACAAAAAAAAAAAATTTGCTTTTGTTTTTTGGGGAAAAAACGAAATTTAAAAAAAAAAACCTTTTTTAAAATTTTTT
>NW_027047803.1:0-12653 GCF_025399875.1 Dalotia coriaria | reverse complement strand
AAAAAACGATTTTTCCAACGACCAAAAAATGCTTAAAAAATGCTTTTTTTAGCAAACAAAGCACGTTTTGAGCTTTAACCTTTAACCGTAAAACAACATAAAAACGACAAAAATTTTTTATTTTTCGTTTTTCATTAATATTGCGCCCTTTTGAAGGGTTTCAACGTCTAAAATGCTTGTTTTTATTTTAAAAAAAACAGAAGTTTTGAGCTTTAATCTGCGTTTTAACGGGGAAAAAACGGATAAAACGACGAATTTTTTATTATTCTTTTTTATTAATATTGTTTCCTTTTTTGAACGATTTCAACGATTTTAAAATGCTTGAAAATGTTTTATTTTAGCAAAACAGCACGTTTTGAGCTTTAATCTGCTTTTTAACGCGAAAAACAGCATAAAAACGACGAAATTTTATTTTTCTTTTTTTATTAATTTTTGGCTTCTATTTGAACGATTTAAACGATCTAAAATGTTTGGGAAAATGCTTTTTTTAAAAGCAAAACAGCACGTTTTGAGCTTTATTTTGCGTTTTAACGCGTAAAAAAACAAAAAAACGACGAAATTTTTATTATTCTTTTTTTTATTAATTTGCGTCTATTTGAACGATTTCAACGATCTAAAATGCTTGAAAATGTTTTATTTTAGCAAAACAGCAGGGTTTTAAAAGCAAATCTGCTTTTTAAGGAAAAACAAAAAAAAAAACGACAAATTTTTTATTATTCGTTTTTATTAATATTGCTTCTATTTGAACGATTTCAACGATCTAAAATGCTTGAAAATGATTATTTTAAGCAAAACAGCACTTTTTGGGTTTTAACCCTGCGTTTAATGCGTAAAACAGCAAAAAAAACGACAAATTTTTTTTATTATTCTTTTTTTTATTTATTGCTTCTATTTGAAGGGTTTCAACGATTTTAAAATGCTTGAAAATGATTATTTTGAAAACACCCTTTTTTGAGCTTTAATCTGCGTTTTAACGCGTAAAGCAGCATAAAAAACGACGAAATTTTTTTATTCTTTTTTTATTAATATTGCGTCTTTTTGAACGATTTCAACGATTTAAAACCGGAAAATGCTTATTTTGAAAAACAGCCGTTTTGAGCTTTAATCTTCGTTTTAACGCGTAAAACAGCAAAAAAAAGGGGTAAATTTTTATTATTCGTTTTTATTTTTATTGCGTCTATTTGAAGGGATTTCAACGACCCTAAAATGCTTGAAAATGCTTTTTTTTAGAAAAAACAGACTTTTGAGCGTTAATCTGCGTTTTAACGGTAAAACGTTAAAAAACGACAAAATTTTTTATTATTCTTTTTTATTAATATTGTTTCTATTTGAACGATTTCAACGATCTAAAATGCTTGAAAATGCTTATTTTGAAAACAGCACTTTTTGAGTTTTATTCTGCTTTTTAACGCGTAAAACAAAAAAAACGACATTTTTTAATTCTTTTTTATTAATATTGCGTCTATTTGAACGTGATTTCAAGGGTTTTAAAAAATGCTTGAAAATGCTTTTTAAAAAAAACGGCACTTTTTGGGGCTTTAATCTGCTTTTTTAACGCGTAAAACAGCATTGAGGGGTTTAATTATTCGTTTTTATTAATATTGCTTCTTTTTTTAAAGGGATTTCAACGATCTAAAATGCTTAAAAATGCTTTTTTTTTAGCAAAACAGCACTTTTTTGAGTTTTTAATCTGCGTTTTAACGCGAAAAACAGCAAAAAAAACGACAAAATTTTTTATTATTCGTTTTTTTTTTTTTATTGCGTCTATTTGATGGGATTCCAAGGGATCTAAATTTTTTGAAAATGCTTATTTTAGCAAAAAAAAGCACGTTTTGAGTTTTTCCCCCGCGTTTAACGCGAAAAAACAGCAAAAAAAACGACGAATTTTTATTATTCTTTTTTTAAAATTCTTCTATTTGAACGATTTCAACGATCTAAAATGTTTTGGAAAATGCTTTTTTTTAGCAAAACACCCACGTTTTGAGTTTTTTTTTCTGCGTTTTAACGCGAAAAACAGCTTTAAAAAAAGGGCAAAAATTTTTTATTATTCGTTTTATTAATTTCGTCTTTTTGGGAACGATTTCAACGACCCAAAAATGCTTGAAAATGCTTATTTTGGCAAAACAGCCCCGGAGCTTTAATCTGCGTTTTAACGCGTAAAACAGAAATAAAAACCAAAATTTTTTATTATTCTTTTTTTTATTAATTTTGCGCCTATTTGAAGGGATTTCAACGATCTAAAATGCTTGAAAATGTTTATTTTAGCAAAACAGCACTTTTTGAGCTTTATTCTGCGTTTTAACGCGTAAAACAGCATAAAAAGGGCAAAATTTTTTTTTTTCTTTTTTTTTATTAATATTGCTTCTATTGGAACGATTTCAACGATCTAAAATGCTTGAAAATGCTTTTTTTTGGCAAAAACAGCACGTTTTGAGTTTTAATCTGCTTTTTAACGCGTAAAAAAATAAAACGACAAATTTTTTCTATTATTCGTTTTTATTAATATTGCTTCTTTTGGGGAACGTTTTCCCAACGATAAAAAATGCTTGAAAATGCTTATTTTAGCAAAACAGCACTTTTTTGAGCTTTAATCTGCGTTTTAACGCGTAAAAAAAACAAAAAAAAACGACAAAATTTTTATTATTCGTTTTTTTTAAATTTGCGCCCATTTGAACGATTTCAACGATCAAAAATGCTTGAAAATGTTTTATTTTAGCAAAAAAAAACCCGTTTTGAGCTTTAATCTGCTTTTTAAACGCGTAAAACAGCATAAAACGGGGTAAATTTTTTTTTCGTTTTTTTTAAATTTGCTTCTATTTGAACGTTTTCCCAACGATCAAAAAATGCTTGAAAATGTTATTTTAGCAAAACAGAGGGTTTTTGAGCTTTAATTCTTTTTTGGCGTAAAAAAACAAAAAAACGACAAAAATTTTTTTATTATTTTTTTTTTATTAATATTGCGTCTATTTAAAACGATTTCAACGATCTAAAATGCTTGAAAACGCTTATTTTAGCAAAACAGCACGTTTTGAGCTTTATTCTGCGTTTTAACGCGCAACAGCATAAAACGACGAGTACGCATTACGTTTTGGCGCGCATTGCGTCTGTTGGAACGGTTCCAGCGATCTACGTCTTGAAAATGCTTATTTTAGCAAAACAGCACGTTTGAAGGCTTTAATCTGCGTTTTTAACGTAAAAACAACATAAAACGACAGAAATTTTTATTATTCGTTTTTATTAATGTGCGTCTATTTGAACGATTTCAACGATCTAAAATGCTTGAAAATGCTTATTTAGCAAAACAGCACGTTTTGAGCTTTATTCTGCGTTTTAACGCGTAAAACAGCATAAAAACGACAGAATTTTTATTATTCGTTTTTATTTTTGTGCGTCTATTTGAACGATTTCAACGATCTAATATGCTTGAAAATGCTTATTTTAGCAAAATTAGCACGTTTTGAGCTTTAATCTGCGTTTAACTCGTAAACAGCATAAAAACGACAGGTACGTATTCGTTTTAGTAATATTGCGTCCATTTGAACGATTTCAGCGATCCTAAAATGCTTGAAAATGCTTATTTTAGCAAAACAACACGTTTGAGCTTTAATCGCGTTTTAACGCGTAAAACAACATAAAACGACGAATTTTTTATTATTCGTTTTATTAATGTGCTTCTATTGAACGATTTCAACGATCTAAAATGCTTGAAAATGCTTATTTTAGCAAAACAGCACGTTTTGAGCTTTATTCTGCGTTTTAACGCGTAAACAACATAAAAACGACGAAATTTTTATTACTCGTTTTTTTATTAATGTGCGTCTATTTACAGGCGATTTCAACGATCTAAAATGCTTGAAAATGCTTATTTTATAAAACAGCACGTTATGAACTTTAATCTGCGTTTTTAGCGTAAAACAACATAAAATGACGAATTTTTATTATTCGTTTTTTATTAATATTGCTTCTATTTAAACGATTTCAACGATCTATAATGCTTGAAAATGCTTATTTTATAAAACAGCACGTTTGAGCTTTAATCTGCGTTTTAACGCGTAAAACAGCATAAAAACGACAGAAATTTTTATTATTCGTTTTTATTCATATTGCGTCTGTGAACGATTTCAGCGATCTAAAATGCTTGAAAATGCTTATTTTTAGCAAAACAGCGTTTTGAGCTTTAATCTGCGTTTTAACGCGTAAAACAGCATAAAATGACGATTTTTCTATTATTCGTTTTTATTAATATTTCTTCTATTTAAACAATTTCCAACGATCTAAAATGCTTGAAAATGCTTATTTTAGCAAAACAGCACGTTTGAGCTTTAATCTGCGTTTTAACGCGTAAAACAGCATAAAAGGACGAAATTTTATTGTTCGTTTTTATTAATATTGCTTCTATTTGAACGATTTCAGCGATCTAAAATGCTTGAAAATGCTTATTTTAGCAAAACAGCACGTTTAGGCTTTAATCTGCGTTTTAGCGCGTAAAACAGCATAAAAACGACGAATTTTTTGTTATTCGTTTTATTAATATTGCGTCTATTTGAACGATTTCAGCGATCTAAAATGCTTTAAAATGCTTATTTTAGCAAAACAGCACGTTTTGAGCTTTAATCAGCGTTTTTTAACGCGTAAAACAACATAAAACGACAGGAATTTTTTATTGTCGTTTTTTATTAATATTGCTTCTATTTGAACGATTTCAACGATCTAAAGTAGCTGAAAATGCTTATTTTAACAGCATAAAACAGCACGTTTTGAGCTTTAATCTGCGTTTTAATGCGTAAAACAGCATAAAACGACGAATTTTTATTATTCGTTTTTTATTAATATTGCTTCTATTTGAACAGTTTCAACGATCTAAAATGCTTGAAAATGATTATTTTAGCAAAACAGCACGTTTTGAGCTTTAATCTGCGTTTAACGCGTAAAGCAGCATAGAAACGACAGAAATTTTATTATTCGATTTTTATTAATATTGCGTCTATTTGAACGATTTCAAAGCGATTTAAAATGCTTGAAAATGCTTATTTAGCAAAACAGCGCGTTTTGAGCTTTAATCTGCGTTTTAACGCGTAAACAGCATATAAAACGATGGGGAAATTTTTATTATTCGTTTTTTTATTTTTATTGCGCGAAACCGGCTGCTTGAACGATTTCCAGCGATCTAAAATGCTTGAAAATGCTTATTTTAGCAAAACGGCACGTTTGAGCGTTAATCTTTTAGTTTTAACGCGTAAAACAGCAATACAAAACGACGAATTTTTATTATTCGTTTTTTATTAGTATTGCTTCTATTTGAACGATTTCAACGATCTAAAATGCTTGAAAATGCTTATTTTAGCAAAACAGCACGTTTTGAGCTTTTATTCTGCGCGTTTTTAACGCGTAAAGCAGCTTGTAAAAACGACAGGAATTTTATTATTCATTTTTTATTAATATTGCGTCTGTTGAACGATTTCAACGTCTAAAATGCTTGAAATGCTTATTTTAGCGAAACGAAAGCACGTTTTGAGCTTTAATCTGCGTTTAACGCGTAGGCAACATAAAATGACGAATTTTTTATTATTCGTTTTATTAATATTTAGCTTCTATTTAAACGATTTCAACGATCTAAAATGCTTGAAAATGCTTGTTTTACCCCAGAAAACCAGCACGTTTTGAGCTTTAATCTGCGTTTTAACGCGTAAAACAACATAAAAACGACGACATTTTTATTATTCGTTTTTTATTTTTATTGCGTCTATTTAATCGATTCCAACGATCTAAAATGCTTGAAAATGCTTATTTTTAGCAAAACAGCACGTTTTGGGCTTCAATCTGCGTTTAACGCGGCAAAACAGCATAAAACGGTGAGGTACATTATTCGTTTTTTATTAATATTGCTTCTATTTGAACGATTTCAACGATCTAAAATGCTTGAAAATGTACTTATTTTTCTTAGCAAAACAGCACCGTTTTGAGCTTTAATCTGCGTTTAACGCGTAAAACAACATAAAACGACAAAATTTTTATTATTCGTTTTTATTAATGTTGCGTCTATTTGAACAATTTCAACGATCACAAAATGCTTGAAAGTACTTATTTTACACAGCAAAAACAGCGTTTTGAAGGCTTTTAATCTGCGTTTTAATGCTTAAAACAGCATAAAACGACGAAGGTACTATTATTCGTTTTTATTATGTGCTTCTATTTTGAACGATTTCAACGATCTAAAATGCTTGAAAATGATTATTTTAGCAAAACAGCACGTTTGAGCTTTTAATCCTGCGTTTTAACGCGTAAAGCAATAGAAACGACAGAAATTTTTATTATTCGTTTTTATTAATATTGCGTCTATTTGAACGATTTCAACAGGTATTAAACTGCTTGAAAATGCTTATTTTAGCAAAACAGCACGTTTTGAGCTTTAATCTGCGTTTTAACGCGTAAAACAGCATAAAAACGACGAAATTTTTATTATTCGTTTTTATTCATATTGCGTCTATTTGAACGATTTCAACTGATCTAAAATGCTTGAAAATGCTTATTTTAGCAAAACAGCACGTTTTGAGCTTTAATCTGCGTTTTAACGCGTAAAACAGCATAAAAATGACGATTTTTCTATTATTCGTTTTTATTAATATTCTTCTATTTAAACGATTTCAACGATCTAAAATGCTTGAAAATGCTTATTTTAGCAAAACAGCACGTTTTGAGCTTTTAATCTGCGTTTTAACGCGTAAAACAGCATAAAAGGACGAAATTTTATTATTCGTTTTTATTAATATTGCTTCTATTTGAACGATTTCAACGATCTAAAATGCTTGAAAATGCTTATTTTAGCAAAACAGCACGTTTTGAGCTTTAATCTGCGTTTTAACGCGTAAAACAGCATAAAAACGACGAATTTTTTATTATTCGTTTTTATTAATATTGCGTCTATTTGAACGATTTCAACGATTTAAAATGCTTGAAATGCTTATTTTAGCAAAACAGCACGTTTTGCTTAATCTGCGTTTTAACGCGTAAAACAGCATAAAAACTGTTTTTTATTATTCGTTTTTATTTTTATTGCGTCTATTTGAACGATTTCAACGACTAAAATGCTGAAAATGCTTATTTTAGCAAAATAGCACTTTTGAGCGTTAATCTGTTTAACGTAAAAACAGCACTTAGCTAATTTTTTTTCGTTTTTAATATATTCTATTTGAACATTTCATCATTAAAATGTTTTAAATTTTTTTAGCAAAACAGCATTTTAAGCTTTTATTTTTTTAATAAAACTAAAAACACGAATTTTAAATTCGTTTTTATTAATATTCTCTATTTAAAGAATTTAATATTCAAAATGCTTTTAAAATGCTTATTTTAGCAAAACAGCATTTTAGCTTTAATTGCGTTTTTAACGGAAAACAGAGTAAAAGATAATTTTTTATTATCGTTTTTATTAATATTGCGTTTTTTAACGTTTCAACGATTAAAATTCTTTAAAGCTTATTATTAAAAACCTGCACGTTTAGTTTTAATCTGCGTTTTGAACGTTAAAACGTATGCATAAAAACGACGACATTTTTATTATTTTGTTTTTATTTTTATTGCGTCTATTTGAACGATTCAAATCTAAAAATGCTTGAAAATGCTTATTTTAGCAAAACAGCACTTTTGAGCTTAATCGCGTTTTAACGCGTAAAACAGCATAAAAGACGAATTTTTTATTTTCGTTTTATTAATATCTTTTAACGATTTAATACGATCTTAAAAATGCTTGAAAATGCTTATTTAGCAAAACGCACGTTTTGAGCTTTTAATCGCGTTTTAACCGTAAAACAAAAATCAAAATTTTTTATTATATGCCTATTTATAATGTCGTTATTTGAACGATTTAATCGATCTAAAGCTTGAAAATGCTTATTTTACAAACAGCAGTTTTGTTAATTCGTTTTAATGTTAAAACAGATAAAAACGACGAATTTTTTTATTGCTTTTTTAAATTCAATCTATTTGAACGATTTCAACGATCAAAACGAACGAATTGTTTTTTGCTTAAACCGTATTGACTTTAAATCTCTTTTAACGCGTATTAGAAACGCACTGAAATTTTATTATCTTTTTATAATTGTCTATTTGAACGATAACAATTTAAATGCTTTAAATTGTTATTTTAGCTAAACAGTTTTAAGCTTTAATCTTCTTTTAACGCTAAAACACATTTATAAACGATTAAATTTTTATTATTCGTTTTTATTTTTTTGTCTATTGAACGTTTCAATCTAAAATTGCGTTAAAATGCTATTAGCAAAATCCTTTTGAGCGTTATCTTGTTAATTTAACGTAAAAAAAAGACTAATTTTTAATTATTCTTTTATTAATATTGTCTTTTGAATTTCGATTTCAACGATCTAAAATGCTTAAAAGTTATTTTAGCAAAACAGTTTTGAGTTTTATCTTTTCGTTTTAACGCGTAAAACAGCATAAAACGACAAAATTTTTTTATTATTCGTTTTTATTAATTTGCTATTTGAACGGATTAACGATTTAAAATGCTTTGAAAATTATTTTTTTGCTAAAATGCACTTTTAATTTAATCGGTTTACGCTAAACAAATAAATGCGATTTTTTTTATTTTCGTTTTTATAATATTGTATTTAGAAACATTTCAACTCTTAATTGCTTAAATGTTATTTTAAACAACAGAATTTTAATTTTTTAATCTGCGTTTTAACGTTAAACAAGATAAAAACGAAAATTTTTATTATTCTTTTATTTTTTTTTGTTATTATTCCAAACGATCTAAAAGATTTGAAAATGCTATTTTATAAAACAGCACGTTTTGAGCTTTAATCTGCGTTTTAACGCGTAAAACAGCATAAAACGACGAAATTTTTATTATTCGTTTTTATTTATTGCGTCTATTTGAACGATTTCAACGATCTAAAATGCTTGAAAATGCTTATTTTAGCAAAACAGCACGTTTTGAGCTTAATCTGCGTTTTAACGCGTAAAACAGCATAAAACGACGAATTTTTATTATTCGATTTTATTAATATTGCGTCTATTTGAACGATTTCAACGATTTAAAATGCTTGAAAATGCTTATTTTAGCAAAACAGCACGTTTTGAGCTTTAATCTGCGTTTTAACGCGTAAAACAGCATAAAACGATGAAATTTTTATTATTCGTTTTTATTTTATTGCGTCTATTTGAACGATTTCAACGATCTAAAATGCTTGAAAATGCTTATTTTAGCAAAACAGCACGTTTTGAGCGTTAATCTGCGTTTTAACGCGTAAAACAGCAATAAAACGACGAATTTTTTATTATTCGTTTTTATTAATATTGCTTCTATTTGAACGATTTCAACGATCTAAAATGCTTGAAAATGCTTATTTTAGCAAAACAGCACGTTTTGAGCTTTATTCTGCGTTTTAACGCGTAAAACAGCATAAAACGACGAAATTTTTATTATTCGTTTTTATTAATATTGCGTCTATTTGAACGATTTCAACGATCTAAAATGCTTGAAAATGCTTATTTTAGCAAAACAGCACGTTTTGAGCTTTAATCTGCGTTTTAACGCGTAAAACAGCATAAAATGACGAATTTTTATTATTCGTTTTTATTAATATTGCTTCTATTTAAACGATTTCAACGATCTAAAATGCTTGAAAATGCTTATTTTAGAAAACCAGCACGTTTTGAGCTTTTAATCTGCGTTTTAACGCGTAAAACAGCAAAAAAACGACGACATTTTTATTATTCGTTTTATTTTTATTGCGTCTATTTAATCGATTCCAACGATCTAAAAATGCTTGAAAATGCTTATTTTAGCAAAACAGCACGTTTTGAGCTTCAATCTGCTTTTTAACGCGTAAAACAGCATATAAAAACGACGAATTTTTATTATTCGTTTTATTATATTGCGTCTATTTGAACGATTTCAACGATCTAAAATGCTTGAAAATGCTCATTTTAGCAAAACAGCACGTTTGAGCGTTAATCTGCATTTTTAACGCGTAAAGAGCATAATAAAACGACTAATTTTTATTATTCGTTTTATTAATATTGTTTCTATTTGAACGATTTCAGCGATCTAAAATGCTTAAAGAAAATGCGCTTATTTTAGCAAAACAGCGCGTTTGAGCTTTATTCGCACGTTTTAACGCGTAAAACAGCGCATAAAAACGACGAAATTTTATTATTCGTTTTTATTAATGGCCCGTCTATTTGAACGATTTCAACGATTTAAAATGCTTGAAATGCTTATTTTAGCAAAACAGCACGTTTTTGAGCTTTTAATCTGGAACAACGTAAAAAGTAAGCATAAATGACGAATTTTTATTCGTTTTATTAATATTTAGCTATTTAAACGTTTCAACGTCTAAAATGCTTGAAAATGCTTATTTTAGCAAAACAGCGTTTTGAGCTTTTAATCTGCGTTTGCTTGGCGGCAACATAAAACGACGGGGTGATTTTTTATTATTCGTTTTTATTTTTATTGCGTCTATTTGATCGATTCCAACGATCTAAAATGCTTGAAAATGCTTGGCACAGCAAAACAGCAGCACGTTTTGAGCTTTAATCACGTTGTAAACAACGCAAAACGACGAATTTTTATTATTCGTTTTTATTAATATTGCTTCTATTTGAACGATTTCAACGATCAAAATCCTTGAAAATGCTTATTTTCATAAACAGCACGTTTTGAGCTTTATTCTGCTTTTTAACGCGTAAAACAGCAAAAAAACGACGAAATTTTTTTATTTTCGTTTTTTTTTTTGCGTCTATTTGAACGATGTCAGCGATCAAAAAGCAAAAATGTTTTTTTGCAAAACGCACTTTTTGAGCTTTTCTGCGTTTTAAGGGTAAAACAGCATAAAACGAAAAATTTTTTTTTTTTTTTATTAATTTGCGTCTTTTGAACTTTTTAAACATAAAATGCTTAAAAACTTATTTTGAAAAACGGCCTTTTGAGCTTTATTCTGCTTTTTAAAGCTAAAACGAAAAAAACGACGAATTTTTATTTTTTTTTTTTAAATATTCCCCTTTATTGGAACATTTCAACGTCAAAATGCTTGAAAATCTTGTTTTAGAAAACAGCCTTTTTGAGCTTTAATCTGCGTTTAACGCGTAAAACCATAAAACGACGAATTTTTTTTTCGTTTTATTAATATTCGTCTTTTGAACGATTTCAACGATCTAAAATGCAAAAATGTTATTTTAGCAAAACAAACTTTTTGAGCTTTAATCTGCGTTTTAACGCGTAAAACAGCATAAAACGACGAATTTTTTTATTATTCGTTTTTTAAATTTTCTTCTATTTGAACGTTTTCAACGATCTAAAATCTTGAAAATTTATTTTGAAAACAGCACGTTTTGGGCATTCTGCAACGCGTAAAGCAGCAAAAAACCCAAAATTTTTTTATTATTGTTTTTATTAATTTGGGGTTTTTGGATTTCCGTCTAAAATTTTTAAAATCTTATTTTAGCAAAACACCCTTTTTGAGTTTTTAATCAGCGTTTTAACGCGTAAACCATAAAACGACCAAATTTTTTTTTCGTTTTATTAATATTGCGTTTATTTGAACGATTTCAACGTCTTGCTTGAAAATCTTTTTTGAAAACAGCAACCTTTGAGCTTTAATCGCGTTTAATGCGTAAAACACATAAAACGACGAATTTTTTTTATTCTTTTTTATTAATATTGCTTCTTTTAAACGTTTCAACGTCAAGCGAAAATGATTTTTTTAGAAAAACACCCTTTTTTGACAATCTGCTTTTTCGCGTAAAAAGCATAAAAACGAAAATTTTTTTTTCTTTTTATTAATTTTCCCGTCGGGGGTTTCAACGTTTTAAAAATGCAAAAATCTTATTATAGCAAAACCACGTTTGAGTTTTTCGCTTTTTCGCGTAAAACAACATAAAACGATGAAATTTTATTATTCGTTTTTTTTTTTTTGCGTCTTTTGAACGATTTCAACGATCAAAAATGCTTAAAAACTTTTTTTAGCAAAACAGCACTTTTTGGAACTCTTTTTTAAGGGTAAAACAAAAAAATGACGAATTTTTTTTTTCGTTTTTTTTTAAATTTGCTTCTATTTAAACGTTTCAACGATCTAAAATGCTTGAAAATGCTTATTTTAGCGAAACAGCACGTTTTGAGCTTTAATCTGCGTTTTAACGCGTAAAACACATAAAAACGACGAATTTTTATTATACGTTTTTATTAATTATTGCGTCTATTTGAACGATTTCAGCGATCTAAAATGCTTGAAAAGCTTATTTTAGCAAAACAGCAGGTTTTGAGCTTTATTCTGCGTTTTAACGCGTAAAACAGCATAAAACGACGAAATTTTTATTATTCGTTTTATTTTATTGCGTCTATTTGAACGATTTCAACGATCAAAATGCTTGAAAATGCTTATTTTAGCAAAACAGCACGTTTTGAGCTTTAATCTGCGTTTTAACGCGTAAAACAGCATAAAAACGAAATTTTTATTATTCGTTTTTTATTAATATTGCGTCTATTTGAACGATTTCAACGATCTAAAATGCTTGAAAATGCTATTTTTAGCAAAACAGCACGTTTTGAGCTTTTTTTCTGCGTTTTAACGCGAAAACAGCAAAAAAACGACAAAATTTTTATTATTCGTTTTATTTTTTTGCTCTATTTG
>NW_027047802.1:0-12655 GCF_025399875.1 Dalotia coriaria | reverse complement strand
TCGTTCAAATAGAAGCAATATTAAAAAAAAACGAATAATAAAAATTTCCGTTTTATGTTTTGTTTTCGCGTTAAAACGGGTTAAACTCAAAACGTGCTTTTTTTGTTTGGGAAATTTTCAAGCTTTTTAGATCTTTGGGAAATCTTTCCCAAATAGAAGCAATATTAATAAAAACGAATAATAAAAATTTCGCCCTTTTTTATGCTGTTTTACGCGTTAAAACGCAGATTAAACTCAAAACGTGCTTTTTTTGCTAAAATAAGCATTTTCAAGCATTTTAGATCGTTGAAATCGTTCAAATAGAAGCAATAAAAAAACGAATAATAAAAATTCGTCTTTTTTTTTAACTTTTTTTACGCTTTAAAAATTGGGGGTTAAAGCTCAAAACGTGCTTTTTTTTGCTAAAATAAGCATTTTCAAGCTTTTTTAGATCGTTGAAATCGTTCAAATAAAAACAATATTAATAAAAAAAAATAATAAAAATTTCGTCTTTTTTTTATGCTTTTTTTACGCTTTAAAAACGCAGTTTAAAAGCTCAAAACGTGCTTTTTTTAAAATAAAGCTTTTTCAAGCATTTTTAGATGGGGTTGGAAATCGTTCAAATAGACGCAAAAATTAAAAACAATAAAAAAAAATTTCCCGTCTTTTTTTATGCTTTTTTTTACGCTTTAAAAAACGCAATTGTTTCAAAACGTGCTGTTTTGCTAAAATAAGCTTTTTCAAGCTTTTTAGATCGTTGAAATCGTTCAAATAGACCAAAAAAAATAAAAACGAATAAAAAAAAATTTCCCCGTCGTTTTTTGTTTTGTTTTACGCGTTAAAACGCAGAAAAAAAGCTCAAAACGGCTTTTTGCTAAAATAAGCATTTTCAAGCATTTTAGACCCGTTGAAATCGTTCAAATAGAAGCAAAAATTAAAAAAAAACGAATAAAAAAAAATTCGTCGTCTTTATGCTGTTTTACGGGGTTAAAACGCAGTTTAAAAGCTCAAAACGTGCTGTTTTTTAAAAAAAGCATTTTCAAGCATTTTAGATCGTTGAAATCGTTCCAAATGAAGCAAAAATTAAAAAAACGAATAAAAAAAATTTCGTCTTTTTTATCTGTTTTACGCGTTAAAACGCAGTTTAAAAACTCCGGGTGCTTTTTTGCAAAAATAAGCTTTTTTAAAGCATTTTAGATCGTTGAAATCGTTCAAATAGACGCAATATTAATAAAAACAAATAATAAAAAATTTTGTCGTTTTATGCTGTTTTACGCGTTAAACGCTGATTAAAACTCAAAACGTGCTGTTTTGCTAAAATAAGCATTTTCAGGTATTTTAGATCAAATCGTTCAAATAGACGCAATATTAATAAAAAACGAATAATAAAATTCGTCGTTTTTGCTGTTTTACGCGTTAAAAACGCAGATTAAAGCTCAAAACGTGCTGTTTTGCTAAAATAAGCATTTTCAAGCATTTTATTTCGTTGAAATCGTTAAAATGAAACAATATTAATAAAACGAATAATAAAAAATTCGTCGGTGCATGCTGTTTTACGCGTTAAAACGCAGATTAAAGCTCAAAACGTGCTGTTTTTGCTAAAATAAGCATTTCAAGCATTTTAACACGTTGAAATCGTTCAAATAGACATATTAATAAAAACGAATAATAAAAATTCGTCGTTTTATGCTGTTTTACGCGTTAAAACGCAGATTAAAGCTCAAAACGTGTATTTTTGCTAAAATAAGCATTTCAAGTATTTTAGATCGTTGAAATCGTTCAAAATAGAAGCAATATTAATAAAAACAGATAATAAAAATTCGTCACGTTTTATGCTGTTTTTACGCGTTAAAACGCAGATTAAAAGCTCAAAACGTGCTTTGTTTTGCTTTAAAATAACATTTCAGCATTTTGAATCATTTGAAATCGTTTAAATAGAAGCAATATTAATAAAAAACGGAATAATAAAATTCGTCATTTTATGCTCTTTACGCGTTAAAACGCAGATTAAAGCTCAAAACGTGCTGTTTTTGCTAAAATAACGTACCAGCATTTTAGATCGTTGAAATCGCTCAAATAGACGCAATAGTAATAAAAACGAATAATAAAATTTCGTCGTTTTTTATGCTGTTTTACGTTAAAACGCGAATAAAGCTCAAAGCATTGCTGTTTTGCTAAAATAAGCATTCTCAAGCATTTTTAGATCGTTGAAATCGTTCAAATGAAGCAATATTAATAAAAACAGGCCAGCAAAAATTCGTCGTTTTTATGCTGTTTACGCGTTAAAACGCAGATTAAAAGCTCAAAACGTGCTGTTTGCTAAAATAAAGCATTTTCAAGCATTTTTAGATCGATTTGAAATCGTTCCAAATAGACGCAATATTAATACCAAAAACGAATAATAAAATTTGATGAACATAACGCATTTAAAACGCGGGTAAGCTCAAAACGTGCTGTTTTGCTAATATAAGCATTTTCAAGCATTTAGATCGTTGAAATCGTTTAAATAGAAGCAATATAATAAAGCGATAATAAAAATTCGTCGTTTTATGCTGTTTTACGCGTTGAAAGCGCAGATTAAAACTCAAAGCGTGCTGTTTTTGCTAAAATAAGCATTTTCAAGCATTTTAGATCGTTGAAATCGTTCAAATAGAAACAATATTAATAAAAACGGGTAATAAAAATTCGTCGTTTTATGCTGTTTTGCGTTCAAACGCGAATTAAAGCTCAAAACGTGCTGTTTTGCTAAAATAAGCATTTTCAAGCATTTTAGATCGTTGAAATCGTTCAAATAAACAATATTAATAAAAGCGAATAATAAAAATTTCGTCGTTTTTATGATGTTTTGCATTAAAACGCAGATTAAAGCTCAAGCTTGATGCTGTTTTGCTAAAATAAACATTTTCAAGCATTTTAGATCGTTGAAATCGTTCAAATAGAAGCAATATTAATAAAAACGAATAATAAAAAATTCGTCGTTTTTATGCTGTTTTACGCGTTAAAACTGAATTAAGCTCAAAACGTGCTGTTTTGCTAAAATAAGCTTGTTTTCAACATTTTAGATCGTTAAATCGTTAAAATAGACGCAATATTAATAAGAAACAAATAATAAAAATTTCGTGTTTTATGCTGTTTTACGCGTTAAAACGCTGATTAAAGCTCAAAACGTGCTGTTTTTTGCTAAAATAAGCATTTTCAAGCATTTTAGATCGTTGAAATCGTTTAAATAAACAATATTAAAAAAAAACGAATAATAAAAAATTGTCATTTTTATGCTCTTTACGCGTTAAAACGCAGATTGCTCAAAACGGCTGTTTTTAAAAAAATTTTAAAGCATTTTTGATCGTTGAAATCGCTCAAAAGACGCAAATTTAAAAAAAAAAACGAATAAAAAAAAAATTCCCGCGTTTTATCGTTTTACGCGTTCGCAAAAAACCCAAAAACGTGCTGTTTTGCTAAAATAAGCATTTCAAGCATTTTAGATCGTGAAATCGTTCAAATAAACTTTTAAAAAAAACGAATAATAAAAATTCGTCGTTTTATGCGTTTTACGCGTTAAAACGGTTTAAAGCTCAAAACGGCTGTTTTGCAAAATAAGCTTTTTCCATTTTAGATCGTTGAAACGAAAAGACGCAATATTAATAAAAACGAAAAAAAAAATTCGTCTTTTTTATGTGTTTTCGCGTTAAAACGCGTTTAAAAAGCTAAAAACGTGCGTTTTGCTAAATAAGCATTTTAAAGCATTTTAGATCGTTGAAATGTTTCAAATAGAAGTATTAATAAAAGAATAATTTCGTCGAGTTTTTACGCGTTAAAACGGATTAAAGCTCAAACGTGCTGTTATGCAAAATAAGCTTTTTCGCTTTTTTGATCGTTGAAATCTTTCAAATAAACAATATTAATAAAACGAATAATAAAAACGTCGTTTTATGCTGTTTTACGCGTTAAAACGCAGTTTAAAACCCCAAACGCTTTTTGCTAAAATAAGCTTTTTCGCATTTTTAGCGTTGAAATCGTTCAAAAACGCAAATAAAAAAAAACGAATAAAAAAAATTTCGGTTTTATGCTTTTTTGGAAAAACCAATTTCCAAAACGTGCGTTTTGCTAAAATAAGCATTTTCGCTTTTTAGATCGTTAAAATGTTCAAATAACGCAATAAAAATAAAAACAATAATAAAAATTTCGTCTTTTTTATGCTTTTTTACGCTGAAACGCAGAATAAAGCTCAAAACGGCTTTTTTTGCTAAAATAAGCATTTTAAAGCATTTTAGACGTTGAAATCGTTCAAATAGAAAATTTTAAATAAAAACAATAAAAAAAATTGTCGTTTTATGCTGTTTTACGCGTTAAAACGCAGTTTAAAAACTAAAAACGTGCTGTTTTGCTAAAATAAGCATTTTCAAGCATTTTAGATCGTTGAAATCGTTCAAAAAAAGGAATATTAATAAAAACGAATAAAAAATTTTCGTCTTTTTTTGCTGTTTTACGCTTTAAAAAACGCAGTTTGCTCAAAACGTGCTGTTTTGCTAAAAAATAAGCATTTTCAAGAAGATCGCTGAAATCGTTCAAATAGACGCAATATTAATAAAAAAAAAAACGAATAATAAAAATTCGTCGTTTTATGCTGTTTTACGCGTTGTAAAACGCAGATTAAAAGCTCAAAACGTGCTGTTTTGCTAAAAATAAGCATTTTCAAGCATTTTATTTCGTTGAAATCGTTCAAACAGGTGCGCTAAATATTAATAAAAACGACAATAAAAAATTCGTCGTTTTATGCTGTTTTACGCGTTAAAACGCAGGATTAAAAGCTCAAAACGTGCTGTTTGCTAAAATAAGCATTTTCAAGTATTTTAGATCGCTGGTGTTCAAATAGAAGCAATGGTTAATAAAAACGAATAATAAAAATTTCGTCGTTTTATGCTGTTTACGCGTTAAAACGCAGATTAAAGCTCAAAACGTGCTGTTTTGCTAAAAATAAGCACATTTTCAAGCATTTTAGATCGTTGAAATCGTTTGGGTAAATAGAAGCAATATTAATAAAAATGAATAATAAAAAATTCGTCATTTTTATGCTCTTTTACGCGTTAAAATGCAGATTAAAGCCTTCAAAACGTGCTGTTTTGCTAAAATAAGCATTTTCAAGCATTTTAGATCGTTGAAACGCCCTAAATAGACGCGAATATTAATAAAAAACGAATAATAAAAACGTCGTTTTATGCTGCCTACGCGTTAAAACGCAGAATAAAGCTCAAACGTGCTGTTTTGCTAAAATAAGCATTCTCAAGACGATCGTTGAAACGGTTCAAATAGAAGCTACTATTAATAAAACGAATAATAAAAATTCGTCGTTTTATGCTGTTTTACGCGCGTTAAAACGCAGATAAAAGCCCAAAATCGTGTTGTTTTGCTAAATAAGCATTTTCAAGCATTTTAGATCGTTGAAATCGTTCAAAATAGACGCAATTGTTAATAAAAAAAACGAATAATAAAATTGGTCGTTTTTATGTTGTTTTACGCGTTAAAACGCAGATTAAAGCTCAAACGTGCTGTTTTGCTAAAATAAGCATTTTCAAACATTTAGATCGTTGAAATCGCGCTCAAATAGACGCATTATTAATAGTAAAAACGAATAATAAAAATTTCTGTCGTTTTTATGTTGTTTTACGCGTTAAAACGCAGAATAAAAGCCTCGTGTGCTGTTTTGCTAAAATAAGTATTCTCAAGCATTTTAGATCGTTGAAATCGTTCAAATAGAAGCAATATTAATAAAGAACGAATAATAAAAATTCGTCGTTTTTATGCTGTTTTACGCGTTAAACGCAGATTAAAAGCTCAAAAACGTGCTGTTTTGCTAAAATAAGCATTTTCAAGCATTTTAGATCGTTGAAATCGTTCAAATAGACGCAATATTAATAAAAACGAATAATGTACCCGTCGTTTTTATGCTGTTTTACGCGTTAAACGCAGATTAAAGCTCAAAACGTGCTGTTTTGCTAAAAATAAGCATTTTCAAAGACGATCGTTGAAATCGTTCAAATAGAAGCAATATTAATAAAAAGCGCATATCAAAATTTCGTCGTTTTATGATGTTTTACGTGCTAAAACGCAGATTAAAAGCTCAAAACGTGCTGCTTGCCAAATAAGCATTTTCAAGCATTTTAGATCGTTGAAATCGTTCAAATAGAAGCAATATTAATAAAAAACTAATAATAAAAATTGTCGTTTTATGCTGTTTTACGCGTTAAACGCAGATTAAAGCTCAAACGTGCTGTTTTGCTAAAATAAGCATTTTCTGCCATTTAGATCGTTGAAATCGTTCAACAGACGCAATATTAATAAAACAAATAATAAAAAATTTCGTCGTTTTTATGCTGTTTTACGCGTTAAAACGCTGATTAAAGCTCAAACGCTGTTTTGCTAAAAATAAGCATTTTCAGCGGTTTTAGATCGCTGAAATCGTTCCTTCAAATAGACGCACATTAATAAAAAACGAATAATGTACCCGTCGTTTTTATGCTGTTTTACGCGTTAAAACGCAGATTAAAGCTCAAAAACGTGCTGTTTTGCTAATATAAGCATTTCAAGCATTTTAGATCGTTGAAATCAGTTCAAATAGAAGCAATATTAATAAAAACGAATAATAAAAATTCGTCGTTTTTATGTTGTTTTACGCGTTAAACGCAGATTAAAGCTCAAAACGTGCTGTTTTGCTAAAAATAAGCATTTTCAAGCATTTTAGATCGCTGAAATCGTTCAAATAGAAGCAATATTAATAAAAAAACGAATAATAAAAATTTCTGTCGTTTTTATGCTGTTTTTTCGCGTTAAAACGCAGATTAAAGCTCAAAACGTGCTGTTTTGCTAAACCAGCATTTTCAAAGCATTTTAGATCGTTGAAATCGTTCAAATAGAAGCAATATTAATAAAAAACGAATAATAAAAAATTTCGTCGTTTTGTTGTTTACGCGCTAAAACGCAGATTAAAAGCTCAAAACGCTGTTTGCTGTACCGCGATTTTCAAAGCATTTTAGATCGTTGAAATCGTTCAAATAGAAGCAATATTAAAAAAAAAAAACGACAATAAAAAAATTCGTCGTTTTATGTTGTTTTACGCGTTAAAATGCAGATTAAAGCTCAAACGTGCTGTTTTGCTAAAATAAGTACTTTCAAGCATTTTAGATCGTTGAAATTGTTCAAATAGAAGTAAATATTAATAAAAACGAATAATAAAAATTTCGTCGTTTTATGCTGTTTACGCGTTAAAACGCAGATTAAAAGCTCAAACGTGCTGTTTTGCTAAAATAAGCATTTTCAAGCATTTTAGGATCGTTGAAATCGTCTTCAAATAGACGCAATATTAATAAAAAACGAATAATAAAAATTCTGTCGTTTTTATGTTGTTTTACGCGCTAAAACGCAGATTAAAGCTCAAAACGTGCTGTTTTGCTAAAATAAGCATTTTCGCTTTTTTAGATCGTTGAAATGTTCAAATAGACGCAATAAAAATAAAAACGAATAATAAAATTTCAATGTTTTATGCTGTTTTACGTTAAAAAACGAGAATAAAGCCTAAAACGTGCTGTTTTGCTAAAATAAGCATTTTCAAGCATTTTAGATCGTTGAAATCGTTCAAATAGAAGCAATATTAATAAAAAACGAATAATAAAAAATCTTCGTCGTTTTTATAAGCGTTTACGCGTTAAAACGTGATTAAAGCTCAAACGTGCTGTTTTGCTAAAATAAGCATTTTCAAGCATTTTAGATCGTTGAAAATCGTTCAAATAGAAGTTAATATTAATAAAAACGAATAATAAAAATTTTGTCGTTTTATGCTGTTTTACGCGTTAAAACGCAGATTAAAGCTCAAAACGTGCTGTTTTGCTAAAATAAGCATTTTCAAGCATTTTAGGATCGTTGAAATCGTTCAAATAGAAGCAATATTAATAAAAACGAATAATAAAATTCGTCGTTTTTATGCTGTTTACGTTAAACGCAGATTAAAAGCTCAAACGTGCTGTTTTGCTGCTAAAAATAAGCATTTTCAAGCATTTTATGATCGTTGAAATCGTTCAAATAGAAGCAATATTAATAAAAAGCGAATAATAAAAATTTCGTCGTTTTATGATGTTTTACGCGTTAAAACGCAGATTAAAGCTCAAAACGTGCTGTTTTGCTATAAAATAAGCATTTTCAAGCATTTTAGATCGTTGAAATCGTTCAAATAGAAGCAATATTAATAAAAACGAATAATGTACCCGTCGTTTTATGCTGTTTTACGCGCTAAAACGCAGATTAAAAGCTCAAAACGTGCTGTTTTGCTAAAATAAGCATTTTCAAGCATTTTAGATCGTTGAAATCGTTCCTAAATAGACGCAATATTAATAAAACAAATAATAAAAATTTCGTCGTTTTATGCTGTTTACGCGTTAAAACGCTGATTAAAAGCTCAAAACGTGCTGTTTTGCTAAAATAAGCATTTTCAAGTATTTTAGATCAAGCTGGAAATCGTTCAAATAGACGCAATATTAATAAAAACGAATAATAAATCTGTCGTTTTATGCTGTTTTACGCGTTAAAACGCAGATTGTGCTCAGAACGTGCTGTTTTGCTAAAAATAAGCATTTTCAAGCATTTTAGATCGTTGAAATCGTTCAAATAGAAGCAATATTAATAAAAACGAATAATAAAAATTCGTCGTTTTATAAGCGTTTTACGCGTTAAACGCAGAATAAAGCCCAAAACGTGCTGTTTTGCTAAAATAAGCATTTTTCAAGCATTTTAGATCGTTGAGATCGTTCAAATAGACGCAATATTAATAAAAAACGAATAATAAAAATTTTGTCGTTTTATGCTGTTTTACGCGTTAAACGCAGATTAAAGCTCAACTGGTGCTGTTTTGCTAAAATAAGCATTTTCAAGCATTTTAATCTCCGTTAAAGCCGTTCTAAATAGACGCATTAATAAAAACGAATAATAAAAATTGTCGTTTTATGTTGTTTTACGTGCGTTAAAACGTAGATTAAAGCTCAAACGTGCTGTTTTGCTAAAATAAGCATTTTCAAGCTTTTTAGATCGTTGAAATCGTTCAAATAGACGCAATAAAAAATAAAACGAATAATAAAATTTCGTCGTTTTATGTTGTTTTACGCGTTAAAACGCAGAATAAAGCTCAAACGTGCTGTTTTGCTAAAATAAGCATTTTCAAGATTTTAGATCGTTGAAATCGTTCAAATAGAAGCACATTAATAAAAACCAGAATAATAAAAATTCGTCGTTTTATGCTGTTTTACGCGTTAAAAACGCAGATTAAAGCTCAAAACGTGCTGTTTTGCTAAAAATAAGCATTTTCAAGCATTTTAGATCGTTGAAATCGTTCAAATAGAAGCAATATTAATAAAAAAACGAATAATAAAAATTTCTGTCGTTTTTATGCTGTTTTACGCGTTAAAACGTGCAGATTAAAAGCTCAAACGTGCTGTTTTATTAAAATCAGCAATTTCAAGCATTTAGATCGTTGAAATCGTTCAACAGACGGAATAAAAATAAAAACGAATAATAAAAATTTCGTCGTTTTATGTTGTTTTACGCGTTAAAACGCAGAATAAAGCTCAAAACGTGCTGTTTTGCTAAAATAAGCATTTTCAAGCATTTTAGATCGTTGAAATCGTTCAAATAGCCAATATTAATAAAAACGAATAATAAAAAATTCGTCATTTTGCTGTTTTAGCAAGCAAAACGTTGATAAAAGCTCAAAAACGTGCCGTTTTGCTAAAATAAGCATTTTCAAGTCTTTTTTAGATCGCTGAAATCGTTCAAATAGACGTGCAATATTACCAAAACGAATAATAAAAAATTCGTCGTTTTTATGCTGTTTTACGCGTTAAAACGCAGATTAAAGCTCAAACGTGCTGTTTTGTTAAAATAAGCATTTTCAGCATTTTAGATCGTTGAAATCGTTCAAATAGAAGCAATATTAATAAAAAAACGAATAATAAAAATTCGTCGTTTTATGCTGTTTTACGCGTTAAAACGCAGATTAAAGCTCAAAACGTGCTGTTTTGCTAAAATAAGCATTTTCAAGCATTTTAGATCGCTGAAATCGTTCAAATAGAAGCAATATTAATAAAAAACGAATAATAAAAAATTTCGTCGTTTTTATGCTGTTTACGCGTTAAAACGCAGATGCGCCTCAAAATGTGCTGTTTTGCTAAAATAAGTACTTTTCAAGCATTTTAGATCGTAGAAATCGTTCAAATAGACGCAATATTAATAAAAACGAATAATAAAAATTCCGTCGTTTTATGCTGTTTTACGCGTTAAAACGCAGATTAAAGCTCAAAACGCTGTTTTGCTAAATAAAGCGTTTTCAAGCACGTAGATCGTTGAAATCGTTCAAATAGAAGCAATATTACCAAAAACGAATAATAAAAATTCGTCGTTTTATGTTGTTTACGCGTTAAAACGCAGATTAAAGCTCGCAAAAGGGCTGTTTTGCTAAAATAAGCATTTTCAATTTTAGATCGTTGAAATCGTTAAAATAGGCAATATTAATAAAAAAACAATAATAAAAACCCGTCGTTTTTGTTGTTTTCGCGTTAAAACGCAGTTTAAAAAGCTAAAACGTGCTTTTTTGCTAAAAAAGCATTTTAACATTTTAGATCGTTGAAATCGTTCAAATAGAGCAATTTAAAAAAAAACAATTTAAAAAAATTTGCGTTTTATGCTGTTTTACGCAAAAACGCGATTAAAGCTAAAAACGTGTTTTGTTAAAATAAAGATTTTAAACTTTTCGATTTGAAATCGTTCAAATAGAGAATATTAAAAAAACAATAATAAAAATTTCTCGTTTTATGCTGTTTTACGCTTAAAACGCAGAAAAGCTCAAAACGTGCTGTTTTTAAAAAAGCATTTTAAGATTTTAGATCGTGAAATGTTCAAAAGACGCAATATTAAAAAAAGAAAAAAAATTTCTGTTTTATGCTGTTTTACGCGTTAAAACGCAGATTAAAGCTCAAAACGTGTTTTTGCAATAAAATAAGCAATTTCAGCATTTTAGAATCGTTTAAATCGTTAAAAAGAATTAATAAAAAATATATTAAAAATCGTTTTTAGTTTTACGCGTTAAACGCGTTAAAGCTTAAAAATCGATTCAAGAATTTTGTGATCTTAATACGTTAATATAAAAACGAAAATCAAAATACGTTTTAATATAATTTCGTTTTAAGTTTTACGTTAAAACGGTTAAAGCTAAAAAAGCTTAAGAAAATACATTTTAAGTTAACTTTTAAACGCAGTTTAAAAACTAAAAAGCTTATTAAATAAAAACGAATAATAAAAATTTCGTGTTTTATTGTTTTACGGAAAAAATTAAATCTAAAACGTGTTTTTGCTAAATAAGATTTTAAAGATTTTAATCTAAATCGTTTAATTGTATAAATAATAAAACGAATAATAAAAATTTGCTTTTTATGCTATTTAGCGTTAAAACGCAGAATAAGCTAAAACGTAATGCGTTATTTAAAAAAATTTTAATCTAAAATCGTTCGTAAATGATATTAATAAGACAATATAAAAATTCGTTTAAATCGTTTTAGCTTAAATAAAGCATTAAAATCGTTTTTTCAAAAAGCATTTTCTAATAAACATTAAATTGACGTTAAATGATTTTACTAAAAAAGAATAATAAAAATGCGTTTTCAATTAGTTTTACGTTAAACAATTAAAGCTCAAAACGCTTTTTGCTAAAAAAAATTTTCAACTTTTAGATCTTAAACGTTCAAAGTAATTTAAAAAAACAAAATAACTTCGTATAATGAGATTTTACGCGTTAAACGCAGATTAAAGCTCAAACGTGCTGTTTTGCTAAAATAAGCATTTTCAAGCATTTTAGATCGTTGAAATCGTTCAAATAGACGCAATATTAATAAAAAACGAATAAAAAATGTCGTCGTTTTATGCTGTTTTACGCGTTAAAACGCAGATTAAAGCTCAAAACGTGCTGTTTTGCTAAAATAAGCATTTTCAAGCATTTTAGATCGTTGAAATCGTTCAAATAGAAGCAATATTAATAAAAAACGAATAATAAGAAATTCGTCGTTTTATGCTGTTTTACGCGTTAAAACGCAGAATAAAAGCTCAAAACGTGCTGTTTTGCTGAAATAAGCATTTTCAAGCATTTTAGATCGATGAAATCGTTCAAATAGACGCAATATTAATAAAAACGAATAATAAAAATTCGTCGTTTTATGCTGTTTTACGCGTTAAAAGCAGATTAAAGCTCAAACGTGCTGTTTTGCTAAAATAAGCATTTTCAAGCATTTTAGATCGTTGAAATCGTTCAAATAGACGCAATATTAATAAAAACGAATAATAAAATTTCGTGTTTTATGCTGTTTTACGTTTAAAACGCAGATTAAAGCTCAAAACGTGCTGTTTTGCTAAAGTAAGATTTTCAAGCATTTTAGATCGTTGAAATCGTTCAAATAGAAGCAATATTAATAAAACGAATAATAAAAATTCGTCGTTTTATGCTGTTTTACGCGTTAAAACGCAGATTAAAGCTCAAAACGTGCTGTTTTGCTAAAAATAAGCATTTTCAAGCATTTTAGATCGTTAATGTTCAATAGAGCTAAATTAAAAAAAACGAATAATAAAAATGTTTCTTATGCTTTAAGAT
>NW_027047801.1:0-12665 GCF_025399875.1 Dalotia coriaria | reverse complement strand
TTTTTTCAAGCTTTTTAAATTTTAAAATCTTTTTGAAATTTTTCTTTTTCGGGGGCCCTTAAAAAAAAAAGAAACGTCCCCAAAAAAAATTTTAAATTTTAAAACCAAAAAAAATTAAAAAAAAAAAATTTTCCCTTTTTTCGTTTTATTGGTTGTTTTTTTAAAAACCGCGTTTAAAAAATCCGTTTTTTGGAATTAAAAAGCCCCAAAAAACGTGCTGTTTTGTTAAAAAAAACATTTTAAAGCTTTTTTAACGTTGAAATCGTTCAAATAGAAAATATTAAAAAAAAAACGAATAAAAAAAAAATTCGTTTTTATGTTTTTTAGGGTTAAACGCAGAAAAGCTAAAAACGGCTGTTTTGCTAAAATAACATTTTCAAGCATTTTAGATCGTTGAAATCGTTCAAAAAAAGAAAAATAAAAAAAAAACGAATAAAAAAAAAATTTCTCCTTTTTTATGCTTTTTTACGCGTTAAACGCAGATTGCTAAAACGGCTGTTTTGCTAAAAAAACATTTTCAAGCATTTTAGATCGTTGAAATCGTTCAAAAGGGGCAAATTTAAATAAAAACAATAATAAAAATTGTCGTTTTATGCTGTTTTACGGAAAAAACGGTTTAAAAGCTAAAAAACGTGCTGTTTTGAAAAATAAGCATTTTCAAGCATTTTGATCGTTGAAATCGTTCAAATAGAGCAAAAAAAAATAAAAACGAATAAAAAAAAATTTTCGCGTTTTTATGTTTTTTTACGCTTAAAACGCAAAATAAAGCTAAAAAACGTGCTGTTTTGCAAAAATAAGCATTTTCGCTTTTGATCGTTGAAACGTTCAAATAACGAAAATTTTAAAAAAACGAATAATAAAAATTTCGTCGTTTTATGCTGTTTTACGCTTTAAAAAACGCGTTTAAAAAGCTAAAAAACGTGCTTTTTTTTGCTAAAATAAGCTTTTTCCCAAGCTTTTTTAAGATCGTTAAAAATCTTTCCCCAAAATAGAAGAAATATTAATAAAAACGAATAATAAAAAATCGTTTTTGCTGTTTTACGCTTTAAAAAACGCAGATTAAACTAAAAAACGTGCTGTTTTGCAAAAAATAAGCTTTTTCAAGCATTTTAGATCGTTGAAATCTTTCCCAAATAGACCCCAATATTAAAAAAAAACGAAAAAATTAAAAAATTTCGTCGTTTTTGCTGTTTTACGCGAAAAACGCTGATTAAACCCTCAAAACGTGCTGTTTGCTAAAATAAGCTTTTTTCAAGCTTTTTTAGATCGTTAAAACCGTTCAAATAGACGCAATTTTAAATTTAAAAAAACGAATAAAAAAAAAAATTCGTCGTTTTTATGCTGTTTTACGCGTTAAAACGCAGTTTAAAAAGCAAAACGTGCTGTTTTGTTTTAAAATAAGCATTTTCAAGCTTTTTAGATCTTTTGAAACTTTTAAAAATAGAAGCAATATTAATAAAAACGAACAATAAAATTTTCGTCTTTTTTTATGCTGTTTTACGCGTTAAAACGCAGTTTAAAAAGCTCAAAACGTGCTGTTTTGCTTAAATAAGCATTTTCAAGCATTTTAGATCGTTGAAATTTTTTAAATAGAAGCAATATTAAAAAAAAACGAATAATAAAAATTCGTCTTTTTTATGCTTTTTTCGCTTTAAAAAGGGGCAGAAAAAAAGCTCAAAACGTGCTGTTTTGCTAATATAAGCTTTTTTCAAGCTTTTTAGATCGATGAAATCGTTCAAATAGACACAATATTAATAAAAACGAATAATAAAAATTTCGTCGTTTTATGCTGTTTTACGGGGAAAAAACGCAGAATAAAGCCCCAAAACGTGCTGTTTTGCTAAAATAAGCTTTTTCAAGCATTTTAGATCGTTGAAATCGTTCAAATAAAAACAAAATTTAAAAAAAACGAATAAAAAAAAAAAAATTCGTCGTTTTTATACGGGTTTTACGCTTTAAAAAGGGGCAGATTAAAACTCAAAACGTGCTGTTTTTTAAAAATAAAACATTTTCAAGCATTTTAGATCGTTGAAATCGTTTAAATAGACGCAATATTAAAAAAAAAAACGAATAATAAAAAAATTCGTCTTTTTATGCTTTTACGCTTTAAAAACGCAGTTTTGGCCTAAAAAGGGCTGTTTTGTTTTAAAAAAAAAGCATTTTCAAGCATTTTAGATCGTTGAAATCGTTCAAAAAAAAGGCAATATTAAAAAAAACGAATAAAAAAAATTTCGTCGTTTTATGCTTTTTTCGCGTTAAAACGCGGGTTTAAAAACTCAAAAACGTGGTGTTTTGCAAAAATAAGCTTTTTCAAGCATTTCAAATCGTTGAAATCGTTTAAATAAAGAATATTAAAAAAAAACAAATTTTAAAAATTTATTTTTATGCTGTTTTACGCTTTAAAAACGCAAAATTAAAAGCTCAAAACGTTGTTTTGCTAAAAAAAAGCTTTTTCCCAAGCATTTTAGATCGTTGAAATCTTTAAAAAATAGACGCAATATTAAAAAAAAAAAAACAAAATAAAAAAAAAATTTCGTCGATTTTTATGCTGTTTTACGCTTTAAAAAACGCAGAAAAAAACTCAAAACGTGCTGTTTTGCTAAAAAAAACATTTTCAAGCATTTTAGATCGTTAAAATTTCTTCCAAATAGAAGAATATTAAAAAAAACAAAATAATAAAATTTTCGTCTTTTTTATGCTTTTTTACCCCGTTAAAACGCAGTTTAAAAATCAAAACGTGCTTTTTTGTTAAATAAGCATTTTCAACATTTTTAGATCGTTGAAATCGTTTAAATAGAAGCAATTTTTAAAAAAAAACGAAAAATTAAAAATTTCGTCTTTTTTATGCTTTTTTACGCTTTAAAAACCGGGGAATTAAACCCTTAAAAACGTTGTTTTGCTAATAAAATGCATTTTCAAGCTTTTTTAACCCGAGGGAAATCGTTCAAATGGGCGCAATATTAATAAAACGAAAAATTTTAAAAATTTCGTCGTTTTTATCCCGTTTTCGCGAAAAAAACGCGGGAAAAAAGCCCCCAAAACTTTTGTTTTGCTAAAATAAGCATTTTCAAGCTTTTTAGATCGTTGAAATCGTTCAAATAGAAGCAATATTAATAAAAACAAAAATAAAAAATTGTGGGTTTTATGGGTTTTTACGCGTTAAAACGCGATTAAAAAAAAAAACGTGCTGTTTTGCAAAAAAATAAGCTTTTCAAACATTTTAGATCGTTGAAATCGTTCAAATAAAGCAATTTTAAAAAAAAAACGAATAAAAAAAATTCGTCGTTTTATGCTGTTTTACGCGTTGCATATTAAAGCTAAAAACGTGCTTTTTTTGCAAAAAATAAGCATTTTAAAACTTTTTTAGATCGTTAAAATCTTAAAAGAAGCAATATTAAAAAAAAACGAAAAAAAAAATTCGTCTTTTTTTATGCTGTTTTACGCTTTAAAAAACGCGTTAAACCCTCAAAACGTGCTTTTTTTCAAAAATAAGCTTTTTCAAATAAAATGCATTTCAAATAGATAATTAAATTCAAAATAAAAATCTTTTTATCAAACGATTAAAAACGGTTTATCTAAATTAGCGTTTCAAAATAATCATTTTAAAGCATTTAATCGTTGAAATAGTTTCAAATAAGAATTTAAAACGAATAAATAGATTCGTCGTTATAACTGTTATAGAATTAAAACGCTTTAAGCTTTACTAAAACGCTTAAGCTAAAAAGCTTTTCAAGATTAGATTTGAAATCGTTATAGATGCAATATTAATTAAAAAGAATAATAAAAATTTCTCGATATGCTGTTTTTTAAACCAGTAAGCTCAAAACTGCGTTTTTAAAAAACATTTTTCAAAATTAGATCGTTTAAATCGTTCAATGTTGAAACGTTTAATAGAAAAATAAAAAATTATTTATAATGTTTTTCGTTTTAAACGCTGTTTAACCTTAAAACGATGTTTTGCTCAAAACTAAGATTTTCAAAAAATTTTTTTAAGTTGAAATCGTTAAATAAAGCAAATTAATAAAACGAATAATAAAAATTCGTCATTTTTATGCTGTTTTACCGTTTAAAACCAGATTAAAGCTCAAAACGTGCTGTTTTTGCTAAAATAAGCATTTTCAAGCATTTTAGTCGTTGAAATCTTCAAATAGACGCAATATTAATAAAAACGAATAAAAAAATTTCGTCGTTTTTATGCTGTTTTACGCTTAAAACGAGAATAAAGCTCAAAACGTGCTGTTTTTGCTAAAATAAGCATTTTCAAGCATTTTAGATCGTTGAAATCGTTAAATAGAAGAAATTAATAAAAACGAATAATAAAAAAATTCGTCGTTTTATGCTGTTTTACGCGTTAAAACGCAGATTAAAGTCAAAACGTGTGTTTTGCTAAAATTAAGCATTTTAGATCTTAATCGTTGAAAGCAATTCAAAAGACGAATAAAATAAAAACGAATTTAAAATTTTCGTATTTATTTTTTACGCGTTAAAACCAAACGCTTAAAATGGTTTTTCAAAGCATTATAGATCTAAATTTTAAATCGTTGAAATTTAAATAAAAACGAATTAAAAATCAATATTAAAAATTTTCGCGTTAATAGTTAGCGTTAAAAGCTGTTAAATAAAACGTTTTTGCTAAAACTTTAACGCTTTAATCGTTGAAATCGTTACAAATAGATAATATAATAAACGAATAATAAAACTTTTCGATCAGTTGTTTACGCGTTAAAACAGAAAAAGCTCAAAACGTGCTGTTTTGCTAAAATAAGCATTTTCAAGATTTTAGATCGTTGAAATCGTTCAAATAGACGCAAAAAAATAAAACGATATAAAAAATTTTCGCGTTTTATGCTGTTTTACGCGTTAAAAACGCAGATTAAAGCTCAAAACGTGCTGTTTTGCTAAAATAAATTTTCAAGCATTTTAAATCGTTGAAATCGTTCAAATAGACGCAAATTAATAAAACGAATAATAAAAATTTCGTTTTAATTTTTGACGTTAAAAGCAATTAAATAAAACGTGCTGTTTTGCTAAAAATAATCATTTTCACATTTTTAGATCGTTGAAATCGTTCAAAGTAAATGCATGTAATAAAAACGGATAATAAAAATTCGTCGTTTTATGCTGTTTTACGCATTAAATTGCAGATTAAAGCTCAAAACGTGCTGTTTTGCTAAAATAAGCATTTTCAAGCATTTTTAGATCGTTGAAATCGTTCAAATAGACGCATTTTAATAAAACGAATAATAAAATTTCGTCTTTTTAGTCTGTTTTACGCGTTAAAACGCAGAATAAAGCTAAAAGGGCGTTTTTAAAATAAGCATTTTCAAGCATTTTAGATCGTTGAAATCGTTCAAATAGAAGCAATATTAATAAAAACGAATAATAAAAAATTCGTCGTTTTATGCTGTTTACGCGTTAAAACGCAGATTAACGCTCAAAACGTGCTGTTTTGCTAAAATAAAGCATTTTCAAGCATTATAGATCGTTGGGAAATCGTTCAAAATAGACGCAATAAAAATAAAAAACGGAATAATAAAAAATTTCATCGTTTTACATGCTGTTTTTCACGCGTTAAAACGCAGATTAAAGCTCAAAACGTGCTTTGTTTTGCGCTGAAATAAACTTTCAAGCATTTTTGAATCGTTGAAATCGTTCAAATAGACCCCGCCAATATTAATAAAAACGAATAATAAAAATTTCGTCGTTTTATGCTGTTTACGCGTTAAAACGCAGAATGAAGCTCAAAACGTGCTGTTTGCTAAAATAAGCATTTTCAAGCATTTTTACTAGATCATTGAAATCATTAAATAGAAGCAATATTAATAAAAACGAATAATAAAAATTCGTCGTTTTTTATGTGTTTACGCGTTAAACGCGCAGATTAAAGCTCAAAACGTGCTGTTTTTGCTAAAATAGCATTTCAAGCATTTTTAGATCGTTGAAATCGTTCAAATAAGTAATATTAATAAAAACGAATGACAAAAATTCGTCGTTTTATGCTGTTTACGCGTTAAAACGCAATTTAAAAGCTCAAAACGTGCTGTTTTGCACAAAATAACATTTTCAAGCATTTTAGATCGTTGGGAAATCATTCAAATAGAAACAGCGTTAATAAAAACGAATAATAAAATTCGTCGTTTATGCTGTTTTACGCGTTAAAAACGCAGATTAAACTCAAAACGTGCTGTTTTTGCTAAAAATAAGCATTTTCAAGCATTTTAGATCGTTGAAATCGTTCAAATAGACGCAATATTATTAATAAAAACGAATAATAAAAATTTCGTCTTTTTTTATGCTGTTTTTACGCGGTAAAACGCAGATTTAAAAGCTCAAAACGTGCTGTTTTGCTAAAATAAACATTTTTCAGAAGCATTTTTTAGATCGTTGAAATCGTTCAAATAGACGCAATAAAAATAAAAAATAGATAATAAAAAATTTCGTCGTTTTTATGCTGTTTTACGCGCGTTAAGCGCAGAGATAAAACTCAAAACGTGCTGTTTTGCTAAAATAGCATTTTCAATCATTTTAAAGATCGTTGAAATCTGATTTCAAATAGACGCAATATTAATAAAAACGAATAGCCGGTACGTCGTTTTATGCTGTTTACACGCGTTAAAACGCAGATTAAAGCTCAAAACGTGCTGTTTTTGCTAAAATAAAGCATTTTCAAGCATTTTAGATTGTTGAAATCGTTCAAATAGACGCAATAAAAAACGAATAATAAAAATTTCGTCGTTTTTTATGCTGTTTTACGCGTTAAAAACGCAGATTAAGCTCAAAACGTGCTGTTTTGCTAAAATAAGCATTTTCAAGCATTTTTGAATCGTTGAAATCGTTTAAATGAAGCGACAACTAATAAAAACGAATAATAAAAATTCGTCATTTTATGCTGTTTACGCGTTAAAACGCAGATTAAAACTCAAAACGTGCTGTTTTGCTAAAAATAAGCATTTTTCAAGCATTTTAGATCGTTGAAATCGTTCAAATAGACGCAATATTAATAAAACGAATAATAAAAATTTCGTCGTTTTAAGCTGTTTTACGCGTTAGAAACGCAGAATAAAGCTCAAAACGTGCTGTTTTGCTAAAATAAGCATTTTCAAGCATTTTTAGATCGTTGAAATCGTTCAAATAGAAGCAATATTAATAAAACGAATAATAAAAATTCGTCGTTTTTATGCTGTTTACGCGTTAAACGCAGATTAACGCTTTCAAAACGTGTATTTTACTAAAACCAAAGCATTTTCAAGCATTTTTAGATCGTTGAAATCGTTCAAATAAACGCAATAAAATAAAAACGAAGATAATGTCTAAAATTTCGTCGTTTTTGCGCTGTTTACGCGTTAAAACGCAGATTAAAGCTCAAAACGTGCTGTTTTGCTAAAATAAGCATTTTCAGGCATTTTAAATCGTTGAAATCTACCGTTCAAATAGACTGCCAATATTAATAAAAACGAATAATAAAAAATTTCGTCATTTTTACATGCTGCTTTACGCGCGTTAAAACGCAGATTAAAGCTCAAAACGTGCTGTTTGCTAAAATTAATCATTTTCAAGCATTTTAGATCGTTTGAAATCGTTCAAATAGAAGCAATATTAATAAAAACGAATAATAAAAAATTCGTCGTTTTTATGCTGTTTTACGCGGTAAACGCAGATTAAAAACTCAAAACGTGCTGTTTTGCTAAAATAAGCATTTGCTTTCAAGCATTTTAGATCGTTGGAAATCGTTCAAATAGGCATAATATTTATAAAAACGGAATAATAAAATTTCGTCGTTTTTATGCTGTTTACGCGTTAAAACGCAGAATAAAATAAAACGTGCTGTTTTTGCTGCGTAAGCATTTTCAAGTATTTTTAGATCGTTGAAATCGTTCAAAATAGAAGCAATATTAAATAAAAAACGAATAATAAAAATTCGTCGTTTTTTTTATTACTTGTTTTACGCGATTCAAAACGCGAATTAAAACTCAAAACACGTGCTGTTTTGCTAAAATAAGCATTTTTCAAAGCATTTTAAGATCGTTTGAAATCGATTTTAAAATAGAAACAATAGTAAATAAAAACGAATAATAAAAATTGCGTCATTTTATGCTGTTTTACGCGTTAAAGCGCAGATTAAAGCTCAAAACGTGCTGTTTTGCTAAAATAAGCATTTTCAAGCATTTTAGATCGTTGAAATCGTTCAAGCCAGAAGCAATATTAATAAAACGAATAAGCCAGATTCGTCGTTTTATGCTGTTTACGCGTTAAAACGCAAGATTAAAGCTCAAAACGTGCTGTTTTGCTAAAATAACATTTTCCAAGCATTTTAGATCGTTGAAATCATTCAAATGAAGCAATATTAATAAAACGAATAATAAAAAATTCGTCGTTTTTATGCGGTTCTACGCGTTAAAACGCAGATTAAAACTCAAAACGTGCTGTTTTGCTTCATCGCATTGCCTCAAGCATTTAGATCCGTTGAAATCACGTTCAAATAAGCATAATAAAAATAAAAACGAATAATAATAAAAATTTCGTCGTTTTATGCTGTTTCGCGTTAAAACACAGATTAAAGCTCAAACTTGCTGTTTTGCTAAAATAAGCATTTTCAAGCATTTTAAATTGTTGGAAATCGTTCAAATAGACGCAATATTAATAAAAACGAATAATAGTGGCCGTTTTTATGCTGCTTTACGCGTTAAAACGCAGATTAAAAGCTCAAAACGTGCTGTTTTGCTAAAATTTTTTCCTTTTTTTTTTAAAGCAAAAAAAAAGGTTTAAAAAAAATTTTTTTAAAAAAAAAAAAAAAATTTTTAAAAGGTTTTTTTTTTCCCTTTAAAAAAAAAAAAAAAAAATTTTTTTTTTTTTTTAAAAAAAAAATTTTAAAAAAATTTAAAAAAAAAATTTTTTAAAAAAAAAATTTTTTTTTTTTTTAAATTTTAAAAAAAGAAAAAAAAAAAAAAAAAAAAAAAATTTTTTTAAATTTTTTAATTTAAAACCAAAAAACCCTTTTTTTTTTTAAAAAAAAAAATTTTTTTTTTTTGGAAAAAAATTTAAAACCCTTTTTTTTTTTAAAAAAAAAATTTTTTAAATTTTTTCCTTAAAACCCAAAAAAAAAAATTTTTCCAAAAAAAAAATTTTCCTTTTTGTTTTTTAAAAAAAAAAAAAAAAATTTTTTAAAAAAAATTTTTTTTTTTTGGGGAAAAAAAAAAAAAATTTAAAAAAAGGTTTTTTTTTTTTTTTTAAAAAAAAAAAATTTTTTTAAAAAAAAAAAATTTTTAAAAAAATTTTTTAAAAATTTTTTTTTTTTTTGGTTAAAAAAAAAAAAAAAAAAAAATTTTTTTTTTTTTCCTTTTTTTTTAAAAAGGGAAAAAACCAAAAAAAAAAAAAAATTTTTTCCTTTTTTTTTTTTAAAAAAAGAAAAATTTAAAAAAAGTTTTTTTTTTTTTTTTTAAAAAGGGGAAAAAAAAAAAAAAGGGGAAAAAAAATTTTCCCCTTTTTTTTTTTAAAATTTTAAAAAAAAAAAAAAAAGGTTTTTTTTCGAAAGTTTTTTTTTTGGGAAAAAGGTTAAAAAAAAAATTTTTTAAAAAAATAAAAAAATTTTTTTTTAAATTTTTTTAAACCTTTTAAAAAAAAAAAAAAAAAAAAAAAAAAAATTTTTTTTTTTTTTTGGGGGTTTTTTTAAAAAAAACCTTTTTAAAAAAAAAAAAAAAAACCCTTTTTTTTTTTTAAAAAAAAAAAAAAAAAAGGGTTTTTTTTTTTTTTTTTTTAAAACCTTTAAAAAAAAATTTTTTGGGGGTTTTTTTTTTATTTTTTCCAAAAAAGCAAAAAAAAAAAAAAAATTTTTGTTTTTTTTTCCCCCTTTAAAAAGGTTAAAACCAAAAAACCCCTTTTTAAAAAAAATTTTTTAAAAATTTTTTTTTGGGTTTTTTAAAAACCAAATAAAAAAAAAATTTTTTCCTTTTTTTTTTTTAAATTTTAAAAAATTTTAAAAAAAAAAAAGGCTAAAAAAACGTGCTTTTTTGTTTCTAATCATTTTCAACTTTTTTAGATCTTTGGGAAATCGTTCAAAATAAAAACAATATTAAAAAAAACGAATAATAAAAATTCGTCTTTTTTTTATGCTTTTTTTACGCATTAAAACGAAAGTTTAAAAAACTCAAAACGTGCTGTTTGCTAAAAAAAAGCATTTTAAAGCTTTCCCTAGATCGTTAAATCTTTTAAATAGACGCAATATTAAAAAAAAACGAATAATAAAAATTTCGTCTTTTTTTATGTTTGTTTTGCTTAAAAACGCAGAAAAAAACTAAAAAGGGGTCTGTTTTGCTAAAATCTTTTTTAAAGTATTTTAGATCGTTGAAATCGTTCAAATAAAAGCAATATTAATAAAAACGAATAATAAAAATTTCGTCTTTTTTATGCTTTTTTACGCGTTAAAACGCGGGTTTAAAAAAAGCGGGCGGTTGGTTTTTGGAAAACTTAAAAATAGACGCAATAAAAAAAAAACGAATAAAAAAAATTTCGTCTTTTTTTATGCTCCCTTTACGCGTTAAAACGCAGTTTAAAAAGCTCAAAACGTTTTTTTTGCAAAAATAATCATTTTAAAGCTTTTTTAGATCGTTGAAATCTTTCCCAAATAGAAGCAATATTAATAAAAACGAATAAAAAAAAAATTCGTCTTTTTTTATGCTTTTTTCATTAAAACGCAGTTTAAAAACTCAAAATTGTTTTGTTTTGCTAAAATAAGCTTTTTTCAAGCTTTTTCTAGATCGTTGAAATCGTTCAAATAGACCAATTTTTAAAAAAAAACGAATAATAAAAATTTCGTCTTTTTTTATGCTTTTTTACGCGTTAAAACCCCGGAAAAAAAGCTCAAAACGTGCTTTTTTGCTAAAAAAAAACTTTTTCCCAATTATTTTAATCGTTGAAATCTTTTAAAAATAGAAGCAATATTAATAAAAAGGGAATAATAAAAAATTCGTCGTTTTTTATGCTTTTTTTACGCTTTAAAAAACGCAGTTTAAAAACTCAAAACGTGCTTTTTTTGCTAAAATAAGCATTTTAAAGGGCATTTTAGATCGTTGAAATCTTTTTAAATGAAGCAATATTAAAAAAAACAAAATAATAAAAATTCGTCTTTTTTATGTTTTTTACGCGTTAAAACGCAAAATTAAAAACTCAAAACGTGCTGTTTTGCTAAAAAAAAACTTTTTTCAAGCTTTTTTAATCTTTTAAAAATCTTTCCCAAAGGGGGCGCAATATTAAAAAAAAACGAATAAAAAAAATTTCGTCTTTTTTTAATTGCTGTTTTACGCTTTAAAAACCCAGAAAAAAACTCAAAACGTGCTTTTTTTGCTAAAATAAGCTTTTTCCCAAACTTTTTAGACCCGTTGAAATCGTTAAAAATAAAAACAATAAATAAAAACGAAAAATTAAAAAAATTCGTCTTTTTTATGCTTTTTTTACGCGTTAAAACGCAGATTAACGCTCAAAACGTGCTTTTTTTGCAAAAAATAAGCATTTTAAAACTTTTAGATCGTTGAAATCGTTCAAATAGACGCAATAAAAAAAAAAACGAATAAAAAAAATTTCATCGTATTTATGCTGTTTTACGGGGTTAAAACGCAGATTAAAGCTCAAAACGTGCTGTTTTGCTAAAAAAAAACTTTTTCAAGCATTTTAAATCGTTGAAATCTTCAAATAGACGCAATATTAAAAAAAAGGGAAAATAATAAAATTTCGTTTTTTCTATGCTGCTTTCGCGTTAAAACGCAGATTAAAGCCCCAAAACGTTGCTTTTTTGCTAAAATAATCATTTTCAAGCATTTTAGATCGTTGAAATCGTTCAAATGGAAGTATTAATAAAACGAATAATAAAAATTCGTCGTTTTTATGCTTTTTGCATTAAAACGCGGAAAAAAAGGCTAAAACGTGCTTTTTTTGCTAAAATAACATTTGCAAGCTTTTTTGGTGGAAATGTTCAAATAGAGCAATATTAATAAAAACGAATAAAAAAAAAATTCGTCTTTTTATGCTGTTTTACGCGTTAAAACGCAGTTTAAAAACTCAAAACGTGATTTTTTTGCAAAAATAAGCTTTTTAAAGCATTTAGATCGTTGAAATCGTTCAAATAGAAGCAATATTAATAAAAACGAATAATAAAAAAATTCGCCCTTTTTTTATGCTTTTTTTACGCGTTAAAACGCAGTTTAAAAACTCAAAACGTGCTTTTTTGCTAAAAAAAACTTTTTCCGGCTTTTAGACCCGTTGAAATCTTTTAAAATGAAGCAATATTAATAAAAAGGGAATTTAAAAAAAATTCGTCTTTTTTAATCCCGGTTCTACGCTTTAAAAACGCAGTTTAAAAATTTCAAAACTTGCTTTTTTGCTAAAAAAAACATTTTCAAGCATTTTAGACCCGTTGAAATCTTCAAATAGACGCAAAAATTAAAAAACAAATTTAATAAAAATTTCGTTTTTTTTATGCTTTTTTACGCGGTAAACGCAGTTTAAAAACTCAAACGTGCTTTTTTTGCTAAAATAACCCTTTTTCCCGGGCATTTTTAGATCGTTGAAATCTTTCCCAAATAGACGCAATAAAAAAAAAAAATGAATAAAAAAAATTTTGTCGTTTTATGCTTTTTTTTTCGCGTTAAAACGCAGAAAAAAAGCTCAAAACG
>NW_027047800.1:5000-12667 GCF_025399875.1 Dalotia coriaria | reverse complement strand
TTAAAACTAAAAACCTTGTTTTGTTTTGCTAAAAAAAGCTTTTTTCAAAGCATTTTAAAATCCTTGAAACCCGTTCAAATAGACGCAATATTAAAAAAAAACGAATAAAAAAATTTCGTCTTTTTTATGCTTTTTTTACGCGTTAAAACGTTTTGGAATTAAAAAACTCAAAACGTGCTTTTTTTGTTTAAAATGGCTTTTTTCAAGCTTTTTTAGATCTTTGGGGAAATCTTTTAAAAATAGACGCAATATTAAAAAAAAACAAAATAATAAAAATTCGTCGTTTTTATGCTTTTTTACGCTTTAAAACGCAGATTAAAGCTCAAAACGTGCTTTTTTTTCCCAAAAAAAAAGCTTTTTTAAACTTTTTTAGATCGTTGAAATCGTTAAAAATAGAAGCAATATTAAAAAAAACGAATAATAAAAATTTCGCCCTTTTTTATGCTGTTTTACGCTTTAAAAAACGCAGTTTAAAAATAAAACGTGCTGTTTTGCTAAAAAAAACTTTTTTCCAGCTTTTTTTAGATCGTTGAAATCGTTTAAATAGAAACAATATTAAAAAAAAACGAATAAAAAAAATTCGTCATTTTTATGCTTTTTTACGCGTTAAAACGCAGTTTTAAAAGCTAAAAAACGTGCTGTTTTGTTTTAAAAAAACTTTTTTCAAAGCTTTTTTAGATTTCGTTGAAATCGTTAAAAAATAGACGCAATATTAAAAAAAAAACGAATAATAAAAATTTCGTCTTTTTTTTATGCTTTTTTACTCGTTAAAACGCAATTAAAACTCAAAACTGCTTTTTTTGCTAAAAAAAAGCATTTTCAAGCATTTTAGAAGGGTTGAAATCGTTCAAAAGACGCAATATTAAAAAAAACGAATAAAAAAAATTCCCGTCGTTTTTTTTTTTACCCCTTTTAAAACGGAAAATTAAAACTAAAAAACGTAGTTTTGCTAAAAAAAAGCTTTTTTCCAAGCTTTTTTAGATCGTTGAAATGGGTTCAAATAGACCTATTAATAAAAACGAATAATAAAAAGAAATTTTCGTTTTTTTTTCGTTTTACGGGGGAAAACGCAGTTTAAAAAACTCAAAACTTGCTGTTTTTGCAAAAATAAGCATTTTCAAGCTTTTTTAGATCGTTGAAATCGTTCAAATAAAAAGGCCTTTAAAAAAAACGAATAAAAAAAAATCGTCTTTTTTATGCTGTTTTCCGGGGTTTTAAAACGAAAAGATTAAAACTCAAAACGTGCTTTTTTCCAAAAATAAGCTTTTTTCCGGCATTTTAGATCGTTGAAATCTTTTCAAATAGACGCAATTTTTAAAAAAAAAATAATAAAATTTCGTGGTTTTTTATTTGTTTTATGCGAAACGCTGTTTAAAAAGCTAAAAACGTGCTTTTTTTGCTAAAAAGGGGCATTTTCAAGCCCCTTTAAAAGGGAAATGTTTAAAAAGGGGGACCAATATTAAAAAAAACGAAAAATTAAAAATTCCCGTTTTGCGTTTTACGCTTTAAAAACGCAGATTAAAACTCAAAACGTGCTGTTTTGCTAAAAAAAAACTTTTAAAAAGGGCATTTTAAAATTTTAAAATCTTTAAAATAAACTTTTAATAAAAACAAATTTAAAAAACGTCTTTTTTTCCCCAAATGCTGTTTTACGCGTTAAAACGCAGATTAAAGCTAAAAACGTGCTGTTTTGCAAAAAATAAACTTTTTCCCAACATTTTAGATCGTTGAAATCGTTTAAATAGAAGCAATTTTAAATTAAAACAATAAAAAAAAAATTTAAAAAATTTTTTTATGCTGTTTTACCTTTTTAAAAAGCAGTTTAAAACTAAAAAGGCTTTGCCTTTTTGCTAAAATAAGCTTTTTTCCAAGCTTTTTTAGATCGTTGAAATCGTTCAAATAGACCCCAATATTAATAAAAACAAAATAATAAAAAAAATTTTCACTTTTTTAATGCTTTTTTATCGTTAAAAAAGCAAGTTTAAAAACTAAAAAACGTGCTTTTTTTTGCTAAAAAAAAAGCTTTTTTCAAGCATTTTAGATCGTTGAAATCGTTCAAATAGACGAAAATTTAATAAAAACAAATTAAAAAAATTCTTTTTTTTATGTTTGTTTTACCCCGTTAAAACGCAGTTTAAAAAACTAAAAACGTCATTTTTTGCTTTAAAAAAAAGTATTTTCAAGCTTTTTTAGATCTTTTGAAATCGTTAAAATAGCCGCAATATTAAAAAAAACGAAAATAAAAATTTCGTCTTTTTTATGTTTTGTTTTACGCGTTAAAACGAAAGTTTAAAAAGCTCAAAACGTGTTTTTGCTAAAATAAGCTTTTTCCAAGCATTTTAAGATCGTTAAATCGTTCAAAATAGAAGCAATATTAATAAAAACGAATAAAAAAAAATTCGTCTTTTTTAAGCTTTTTTACGCGTTAAAACGCAGTTTAAAAAGCTCAAAACGTGCTGTTTTGCTAAAATAAGCATTTTCAAGCTTTTTTAAGAGTTGAAATCGTTCAAATAGAAGCAATATTAAAAAAAACGAATAATAAAAAATTTCGTCGTTTTTTATTTGTTTTACGCGTTAAAACGCATTTTAAAAAACTCAAAACTTTCTTTTTGCAAAATAAGCATTTTCAAAGGCTTTTTTTAGACCCGTTGAAATCGTTCAAATAGAAGCAATATTAAAAAAAACGGAATAATAAAAAATTCGTCTTTTTTTATGCTTTTTTTAGGGTTAAAACGCAGTTTAAAAACTCAAAACGGGGCTTTTTTGCTAAAATAAGCATTTTAAAACTTTTTTAAATCTTTGGGAAACCCGTTAAAAATAGCCCAAATAATAAAAACGAATAAAAAAAATTTTCCCGGTTTTTTTTTATGCTTTTTTTTACGCTTTAAAACGCAGATTAAAACTCAAAACGTACTGTCTTGCTAAAAAAAAGCATTTTCAAGAAATTTTTAAAACCCCGTTGAAACCCGTTCAAATAGAAGCAATTTTTAAAAAACGAATAAAAAAAAATTCGTCTTTTTTTATGCTTTTTTTTACGCGTTAAAACGCAGTTTAAAAACTCAAAACGTGCTGTTTTCCCTTTAAAAAACATTTTCAAGCATTTTAAAATTTTTGGGAAATCACGTTTCAAATAGACGCAATAAAAAAAAAAACAATAAAAAAAAATTTCGTCGTGTTTAGGGCTGTTTTACGCGTTAAAACGCAGAAAAAAAACTAAAAACTTCTTTTTTGCTAAAAGGGTTTTCAAGCATTTTAGATCTTTTGAAACCCGTTCAAATAGACGCAATATTACTAAAAATGAATAAAAAAAATTTTCCCGTCTTTTTTATGCTTTTTTTTACGCGTTAAAACGCGGTTTAAAAACTCAAAACGTGCGGCAAAATAAACATTTTCAAGTATTTTAGATCTTTGGGGAAATCTTTTCAAATGGGAAGCAAAAATTAAAAAAAGAATAATAAAATTTTTTTTTTATGCTGTTTTACGCGTTAAAACGCAGTTTAAAAAACTCAAAACGTGCTTTTTTGCTAAAAAAAAAGCTTTTTTAAAACTTTTTTAGTCTTTTTAAATCGTTCAAATAGAAACTTTTTTAAAAAAAAACGAATAAAAAAAAATTCGCCCGTTTTTATGCTGACGCGTTAAAACGCAGATTAAAGCTCAAACGTGCTGTTTTGCTAAAATAAGCATTTTCAAGCATTTTAGATCGTTAAAAATCTTTCCCAAATAGACGCAAAAAAAATAAAAACGAATAAAAAAAATTTTCGTCTTTTTTTTTATGCTTTTTTACGCGTTAAAACGCAGAATAAAAAAAATCAAAACGTGCTGTTTTGCAAAAAATAGCTTTTTAAAAAGCATTTTAGATCGTTGAAATCTTCCAAATAGAAGCAATATTAAAAAAAAGGGAATAACAAAAATCGTCTTTTTTATGCTGTTTTACCTTTTTAAAAAACGCAGTTTAAAAAAAAACGAATAATAAAAATTCGTTTAAGGGATTTTCGCGTTTTAACGCAGTTTAACGCTCAAACGTGTTTAAATAAGCATTCTGTTTTGTAGATCTAAATCGTTCAACATAGATGCAATAAAAATTAAAAACGAATAATAAAATCGTCGTTATAATGCTGTTTTATGCGTTAAACGCGATAAAACTCAAAGTTGTTAGCTCAAAATAAGCATTTTCTAAACATTTAGCTCTTTAAATCGTTCAAATAGAACAGTTAAAAAGAAACAATAATAAAAATCGATATAAAATTGTCGCTTTAAATACGCAGTTTAACGCTCAAAACGCTGTTTAAAATAAGCATTTTGCTAAATTTTAGATGTTGAAATGTTCAAATAGAAATATTAAAAGACGAATAAAAAAAAACGTAATTATGCTGTTACGCGTTAAAATCCCAGTTTTAAGTTCAAAAGGGCTGATTTTGCTAAAAAACATTTTTCAACATTTAGATGTTAAAAGTTCATAGACCTGAAACGTTCAAAACGAATAATAAAAAAATATAAAATTTTGTTTTATGCTTTTAAAAACGCGTTAAAACGAACGATGTTTAAAATAAGCATTTTCAAGCATTTTAGATCGTTTAAGATCGTTAAATCGTCCAATATAAAATATAATAAAAAAATTTCGTTTAATTTTACGCGTTAAACGCGTTTTAAGCTCAAAACGGCTGTTTGCCAAAATACATTTTCAACATAAGATCGTTGAAATCGTTCAAATAGAAGCAATATTAATAAAAACGAATAATAAGAGTTCGTCGTTTTTTATGCTGTTTTACGCGTTAAAGCGCAGATTAAAGCTGAAAACGTGTTGTTTTGCTTAAACTAAAGCATTTTCAAGCATTTTAGATCGTTGAAATCATTGCGTAGAAGCAATATTAATAAAAACAGATAATAAAAATTCGTCGTTTTTTTATGCTGTTTTACGCGTTAAACGCAGATTAAGCTCAAAACGTGCTGTTTTGCTAAAATAAGCATTTTTAGCATTTTAGATCGTTGAAATCGTTCAAATAGAAACAATATTGATAAAAACGAATAATAAAAATTCGTCGTTTTTTATGCTGTTTTACGCGTTAAAACGCAATTAAAGCTCAAGAAACGTGCTGTTTTCAAAATAAACATTTTTCAAGCATTATAGATCGTTGAAATCGTTCAAATAGAAGCAATATTAATAAAACGAATAATAAAAATTTCGTCGTTTTATGCTGTTTACGCGTTAAAACGCTGAATAAAACTCAAAACGTGCTGTTTTGCTAAAATAAGCATTTTCAAGCATTTTAGATCGTTGAAATCACGTTCAAATAGACGCAATATTAATAAAAAGAGCAGATAATAAAATTTCGTCGTTTTATGCTGTTTTACGCGTTGAAGCGCAGATTAAAGATTGCGACGTGCTGTTTTGCAAAAAATAAGCATTTTTCAAGCATTTTAGATCGTTGAAATCGTTCAAATACGAGCAATATTAATAAAAACGAATAATAAAAATTCGTCGTTTTATGCTGTTTTTACGTGTTAAAACGCAGATTAAAGCTCAAAACGTGCTGTTTTGCTAAAATAAACATTTTCAAGCATTTTAGATCGTTGAAATCACGTTTCAAATAGACGCAATATTAATAAAAACGAATAATAAAGAATTTCGTCGTTTTTATGCTGTTTTTCGCGTTAAAACGCAGATTAAAGCTCAAAACGTGCTGTTTTGCTAAAATAAGCATTTTCAAGCATTTTAGATCGTTGAAATCGTTCCGATAGACGCAATATTAATAAAACGAATAATAAAAATTTCGTCGTTTTATGCTGTTTTACGCGTCAAAACGCAGATTAAACCTCAAAACGTGCTGTTTTGCGCTAAAATAAAGCATTTTCAAGCATTTTAGATCGTTGAAATCGTTCAAATAGAGAAGCAATATTAATAAAAACGAATAATAAAAATTCGTCGTTTTTATGCTGTTTTACGCGTTAAAACGCAGATTAAAACTCAAAACGTGCTGTTTTTCACGATAAGCATTTTCAAGCGTACATTTTAGATCGTTGGAAATCGTTCAAATAGACGCAATAAAATAAAAACGAATAATAAAAATTTCGTCGTTTTTATGCTGTTTTTACGCGTTAAAACGCAGAATAAAGCTCAAAACGTGCTGTTTTAACAAAATAAAGCATTTTCAAGCATTTTATATCGTTGGAAATCACGTTCAAATAGACGCAATATTAATAAAAACGAATAATAAATTTGCATCGTTTTTATGCTGTTTACGCGTTAAAACGCGAATTAATGCTCAAAACGTGTTGTTTTGCTAAAATAAGCATTTTCAAGCATTTTGAATCGTTGAAATCGTTCAAATAGAAGCAATAATAATAAAACGAATAATAAAATTTCGTCGTTTTATGCTGTTTTACGCGATTAAAGCGCAGATTAAAAGCTCAAAACGTGCTGTTTTGCTAAAATACAAAGCATTTTCAAGCACATTTTAGATCCGTTAAATCGTTCGATAAGACGCAATAATGGCGAAGAGCAGATATTAAAAAATTCGTCGTTTTTATGCTGTTTTACGCGTTAAAACGCAGATTAAAGCTCAAAACGTGCTGTTTTGCTAAAATAAAGCATTTTCAAGCATTTTAGATCGTTGAAATCGTTCAAATAAACAATATTGATAAAAACGAATAATAAATTCGTCGTTTTATGCTGTTTTACGCGTTAAAACGCAGATTAAAACTCGAAACGTGCTGTTTTGCTAAAATAAGCATTTTTCAAGCATTATAGATCGTTGAAATCGTTCAAATAGAAGCAATATTAATAAAAACGAATAATAAAAATTTCGTCGCTTTATGCTGTTTTACGCGTTAAAACGCAGATTCAAAGAAAACTCAAAACGTGTTGTTTTGCTAAAATAAGCATTTTCAAGCATTTAGATCGTTGAAATCGTTTAAATAAACAATAGTAATAAAACGGAATAATAAAAAATTCGTCGTTTTTATGCTGTTTTGCGTTAAAACGCAGATTAAACTCAAAACGTGCTGTTTTGCTAAAATAAGCATTTTTTCAAGCATTTTTAGATCGTTGAAATCGTTCAAATAGAAACAGCAATAGTAATAAAAACAGATAATAAAAATTCGTCGTTTTTATGCTGTTTACGCGTTAAAACGCAGATTAAATCAAAACGTGCTGTTTTCAGCAAAATAAGCATTTTTCAAGCATTTTAGATCGTTGAAATCGTTCAAATAGACGCAATACAAAATAAAAACGAATAATAAAAATTTCGTCGTTTTTATGCTGTTTTACGCGTTAAAACGCAGATTAAAGCTGAAAACGTACTGTTTTTGCTGAAATAGCATTTTCAAGCATTTTAGATCGTTGAAGTCGTTCAAATAGGCGCAAATATTATTAAAAACAAATAATAAAATTTCGTCGTTTTATGCTGTTTTACGCGTCAAAACGCAGATTAAACCTCAAAACATTACTTTGTTTGCTAAAATAAACATTTTCAAGCATTTTAGATCGTTGAAATCGTTCAAATAGAAGCAATATTAATAAAAACGAATAATAAAAAATTTCGTCGTTTTATGCTGTTTTACGCGTTAAAACGCAGATTAAACAAACGATGCTGTTTTGCGCTAAAATAAACATTTCCAGAAGCATTTTTAGATCACGTTGAAATCGTTTCAAATAGACGCAATATTAA
>NW_027047799.1:0-7500 GCF_025399875.1 Dalotia coriaria | reverse complement strand
GTTTTTTATTAATATTGCGTATATTTGAACGATTTCCAGCGATCTAAAATGCTTGAAAATGCTTATTTTACTTAAAACAGCACGTTTGAGCTTTATTCTGCGTTTTAACGCGTAAAACAGCATAAAAACGACGAAATTTTTATTATTCGTTTTATTTTATTGCGTCTATTTGAACGATTTCAACGATCTAAAATGCTTGAAAATGCTTATTTTAGCAAAACAGCACGTTTGAGCTTTAATCTGCGTTTTAACGCGTAAACAGCATAAAACAGCAGTTTTTATTATTCGTTTTTATTAATATTGCTTTTAGTGGCCGATTTCAGCGTCTAAAATGCTTAAAATGCTTATTTAGCAAAACAGCACGTTTTGAGCTTTAATCTGCGTTTAACGCGTAAACAGCATAAAACGACGAAATTTTTATTATTAGTTTTTTACAGTAATGTGCGTCTATTTGAACGATTTCCAACGATAAATGCTTGAAAATGCTTGATACAGCAAAACAGCGTTTGAGGCGCAATCACGCGTTTAACGCGTAAAACAACATAAAACGGCAATTTTTATTCGTTTTTTATTAATATTGCTTTTATTTGAACAGTTTCAACGATCTAAATGCTTGAAAATGCTTATTTTAGCAAAACAGCTCGTTTTGAGCTTTAATCTGCGTTTTAACGCGTAAACAGCGCATAAAACGACCGTTTTTTTATTATTCGTTTTTATTAATATTGCTTTTATTTGACCGATTTCAACGAGTAAAATGCTTGCGTGCTTATTTTTAGCAAAACAGCGCGTTTGAGCTTTAATCTGCGTTTTAACGCGTAAACAGCATAAAACGACGAAATTTTTTATTATTCGTTTTTATTAATATTGCGTCTGGTAGACGATTTCAACGATCTAAAATGTTGAAAATGCTTATTTTAGCAAAACAGCACGTTGAGCTTTAATCTGCGTTTTAACGCGTAAAACAGCATAAAAACGACGAATTTTTTTATTATTCGTTTTTATTAATATTGCTTTTATTTGAACGATTTCAACGATCTAAAAATGCTTGAAAAATGCTTATTTTAGCAAAACGGCTCGTTTTGAGCTTTTAATCTGCGTTTTTAACGCGTAAAACAGCTTATAAAACGACGAATTTTTATTATTCGTTTTTATTAATATCGCTTCTATTTGAACGATTTCAACGATCTAAAATGCTTGAAAATGCTTATTTTAGCCAAACAGCACGTTTTGAGCTTTTAATCTGCGTTTTAACGCGTAAAACAACATAAAAACGACGAAATTTTTATTATTCGTTTTTTATTTTTATTGCGTCTATTTGAACGATTTCAACGATCTAAAATGCTTGAAAATGCTTATTTTAGCAAAACAGCACGTTTTGAGCTTTAATCTGCGTTCTAACGCGTAAACAGCATAAAACGACGAATTTTTATTATTCGTTTTTATTAATATTATAACTTTTGTTGAACGATTTCAACGATCTAAAATGCTTGAAAATGCTTATTTTACCAAAACAGCGTTTTGAGGCTTTAATCTGCGTTTTAACGCGTAAACAACATAAAACGACGAAATTTTTATTATTCGTTTTTATTAATGTGCGTCTGTTGAACGATTTCAACGTTCTAAAATGCTTGAAAGCTTATTTAGCAAAACAGCACGTTTGAGCTTTAATCTGCGTTTTTAACGCGTAAAACAACATAAAACGACAATTTTTATTATTCGTTTTTTATTAATATTGCTTTTATTTGAACGATTTCAACGATCTAAAATGCTTGAAAATGCTTATTTTAGCAAAACAGCACGTTTTGAGCTATATTCTGCGTTTAACGCGTAAAAACAACATAAAAACGACAAATTTTTATTATTTGTTTTATTAATATTGCGTCTGTTGAACAATTTCAGCGATCTAAAATGCTTGAAAATGTATTTTAGCAAAACAGCGTTTTGAGCTTTAATCTGCGTTTTAACGCGTAAAACAGCATAAAAGCGACGAAATTTTATTATTCGTTTTTTATTAATATTGCGTATATTTGAACGATTTCAGCGATCTAAAATGCTTGAAAATGCTTATTTTAGCAAAACAGCACGTTTTGAGCTTTATTCTGCGTTTTAACGCTAAAACAACATAAAAACGACGAAATTTTATTATTTGTTTTTATCTTTATTGCGTCTATTTGAACGATTTCAACGATCTAAAATGCTTGAAAATGCTTATTTTAGCAAAACAGCACGTTTGAGCTTTAATCTGCGTTTTAACGCGTAAAAACAGTCAAACGACGGGTACATTATTCGTTTTTTATTAATATTGCTTTTATTTGAACGATTTCAACGATCTAAAATGCTTGAAATGCTTATTTTATACAAAACAGCACGTTTTGAGCTTTTAATCTGCGTTTTAACGCGTAAAACAGCATAAAAACGACAGAGAATTTTTTATTATTCGTTTTTATTAATAATGCGTCTATTTGAACGGTTCAACGATCTAAAATGCTTGAAAATGCTTATTTTAGCAAAGCAGCACGTTTTGAGCTTTAATCTGCGTTTTAACGCGTAAAACCCAGCATAAAACGATGAATTTTTTATTATTCGTTTTTTTATTAATATTGCGTTTATTTGAACGATTTCAACGATCTAAAATGCTTGAAAATGCTTATTTTAGCAAAACAGCGTTTTTGAGCTTTAATCACGTTTTAGCGTAAAACGCTTATAAAAACGACAGATTTTTTATTATTCGTTTTTATTAATATTGCTTCTATTTGAACGATTTCAACGATCTAAAATGCTTGAAAATGCTCATTTTAAGCAAAAACAAGCACGTTTTGAGCTTTGTCTGCATTTAACGCGTAAAACAGCAAAACGACGGAAATTTTTATTATTCGTTTTATTAATATTGCGTCTATTTGAACGATTTCAACGATCTAAAATGCTTGAAAATGCTTATTTTAGCAAAACAGCACGTTTTGAGCTTTAATCTGCGTTTTAAGGCGTAAACAGCATAAAACGACGAATTTATTATTAATCGTCTTTTTTTTATTAATATTGCGTCTGTTTTTTGAACGATTTCAACGATCTAAAATGCTTGAAAATGCTTATTTTAGCAAAACAGCACGTTTTGAGTTTTAATCTGCGTTTTAACGCGTAAAACAGCATAAAAACGACGAAATTTTTTATTCGTTTTTATTAATATTGCGTCTATTTGAACGATTTCAACGATCTAAAATGCTTGAAAATGCTTATTTTAGCAAAACAGCACGTTTTGAGCTTTAATCTGCGTTTTAACGCGTAAAAAGCATAAAAACGACGAATTTTTATTATTCGTTTTTATTAATATTGCGTTTATTTGAACGATTTCAACGATCTAAAATGCTTGAAAATGCTTATTTTAGCAAAACAGCACGTTTTGAGCTTTAATCTGCGTTTTAACGCGTAAAACAGCATAAAACGACGAATTTTTTATTATTCGTTTTTATTAATATCGCTTCTATTTGAACGATTTCAACGATCTAAAATGCTTGAAAATGCTTATTTTAGCAAAACAGCACGTTTTGAGCTTTAATCTGCGTTTTAACGCGTAAAACAGCATAAAAACGACGAATTTTTATTATTCGTTTTTATTAATATTGCTTCTATTTGAACGATTTCAACGATCTAAAATGCTTGAAAATGCTTTATTTTAGCAAAACAGCACGTTTTGAGCTTTAATCTGCATTTTAACGCGTAAAACAGCATAAAAACGACGAAATTTTTATTATTCGTTTTTATTAATATTGCGTCTATTTGAACGATTTCAACGATCTAAAATGCTTGAAAATGCTTATTTTAGCAAAACAGCACGTTTTGAGCTTTAATCTGCGTTTTGCGTAAAACAGCATAAAACGACGAATTTTTATTATTCGTTTTTTATTAATATTGCTTCTATTTGAACGATTTCAACGATCTAAAATGCTTGAAAATGCTTATTTTAGCAAAACAGCACGTTTTGAGCTTTAATCTGCGTTTTAACGCGAAAAACAGCATAAAACGACAAATTTTTTATTATTCTTTTTTATTAATATTGCTTATTTTGAACGTTTTCAAAGAAAAATGCTTGAAAATGCTTTATTTTAGCAAAACAGCACGTTTTGAGTTATTCGTGTTTTAACGCGTAAACAGCATAAACACGACGAAATTTTTATTATTCGTTTTATAATTTGTGTCTATTTGAACGATTTCAACGACAAAATGCTTGAAAATGCTTATTTTAGCAAAACAGCACGTTTTGAGTTTAATCTGCTTTTTAACGCGAAAAACAGCAAAAAAATGACGAATTTTTTTATTCGTTTTTATTAATATTGCTTCTATTTAAACGATTTCAACGATTAAAATGCTTGAAAATGCTTATTTTAGCAACACAGCACGTTTTGAGTTTAACTGCGTTTTAACGCAAAAAACAGCATAAAAAAGAAATTTTTTATTATTCTTTTTTATTAATATTCTTCTATTTGAACGATTTCAACGACAAAATGCTTGAAAATGCTTATTTTAGCAAAACAGACGTTTTGAGTTGTAACTGCTTTTTAACGCAAAAAGAAATAAAACACGTTTTTTTTTATTATTCGTTTTTATTAATATTGCGTCTATTTGAACGATTTCAACGATCAAAAAGCTTGAAAATTTATTTTAGCAAAACAGCACGTTTTATTTAATCTGCTTTTTAACGCGTAAAACAGCATAAAAATGACAAATTTTTTTTATTATTCGTTTTTATTAATATTGCTTCTATTTAAACGATTTCAACGATGTAAATTGTTGAAAATCTTTTTTTAGCAAAACAGCACGTTTTGAGTTTAACTGCGTTTTAACGCGTAAAGCAGCAAAAAAACGACGAAATTTTTATTATTCGTTTTTTTTAAATAGTTTTCTTTTTGAACGATTTCAACGACAAAATGCTTGAAAATGCTTTTTTTAGCAAAACAGCACGTTTTGAGTGTAACGCGTTTTAACGCGTAAAACAGCATAAAAAACGACGATTTTTTATTATTCGTTTTTTTTAAATATTGCGTCTATTTGAACGATTTCAACGATCTAAAATGCTTGAAAATTTTTTATTTTGCAAAACAGCACTTTTTGAGTTTTAACGCGTTTTAACGCGTAAACAGCATAAAACGACAATTTTTTTATTATTCTTTTTTTATTAATATTGCCTATTTGAACGATTTCAACGATCTAAAATGCTTAAAAATGTTATTTTGCAAAACAGCACGTTTTGAGTTTTATTCTGCGTTTTAACGCAAAACAGCAAAAAAACGAGGAAATTTTTTTTATTCGTTTTATTAATATTGCGCAGAACTATTTTAACGATCTAAAATGCTTGAAAATGTTTTATTTTAGCAAAACAGCACGTTTTATTTTAATCTGGTTTTAACGCGAAAACAGCATAAAATGACAAATTTTTTTATTATTAGTTTTTATTAATATTGTTTCTTTTTAAAAACGATTTCAACGATCTAAAATGCTTGAAAATTTTTTATTTTAGAAAAACAGCACGTTTTGAGTTTTAATCTGCGTTTTAACGCAAAACAGCATAAAAACGACGTTTTTTTTATTATTCGTTTTTATTAATATTGCGTCATTTGAACGATTTCAACGATTAAAATGCTTGAAAATGCTTTTTTAGAAAAAAGACTTTTTGAGTTTAATCTGCATTTTAACGCGTAAAACAGCATAAAACGACGAAATTTTTATTATTCGTTTTTATTAATATTGCCTCTATTTGAACGTTTCAACGATCTAAAATGTTTTGAAAATGCTTTTTTTAGCAAAACAGCACGTTTTGAGTTTTAATCAGCGTTTTAACGCGAAACAGCAAAAAAAACGAAAAAAAAACGACCAATTTTTTTTTTTCTTTTTTTTAATTTATTGCGTCTATTTAAACGTTTTCCCAACGATCTAAAAGCTTGAAAATGCTTATTTTAGAAAAAACAGCACGTTTTGAGCTTTATTCCGCGTTTTAACGCGTAAAAAGGGAATAAAAAACCACAAAAATTTTATTATTCGTTTTTTTTAAAAGATTGCGTCTATTTTGAACAATTTCAACGATCTAAAAATGTTTTGAAAATGCTTATTTTAGCAAAACAGCACGTTTTGATTTTTAATCTGCGTTTTAACGAGTAAAACAGCATAAAACGACGTTTTTTTATTATTCTTTTTTTTAAATATTGCTTTATTTGAAGGGTTTTTCCCAACGATCTAAAATGCTTAAAAAATGTTTATTTTAGAAAAAACAGCACTTTTTTGAGTTTAATCTGCTTTTTAACGGGGTAAAAAAAGCAAAAAAACGACGAAATTTTTTATTCTTTTTTATTAATATTGCGTTTTAATTAAAACGACAACGACCCAAAAAGTTTGGGAAAAATGTTTATTTTAGCAAAAAAGCACGTTTTGAGTTTTAATTCTTTTTTAACGGGGAAAAAAACAGCATAAAACACAATTTTTTTTAATTCGTTTTTATTAATATTGCTTCTATTTGAACGTTTTCAACGATCTAAAATGTTTTGAAAATGCTTTTTTTTTAAAACAGCACTTTTTTGAGTTTTATTCTGGTTTTAACGCGTAAAACAGCATAAACACGACAAAATTTTTTTTATTATTCTTTTTTTAAATTTGCGTCTATTTAAAACGAAAACCGATCTAAAAGGGCTTAAAAAATGCTTATTTTAGCAAAACAGAGGGTTTTGGGTTTTAATCTGCGTTTTAACGGGGTAAAACAGCAAAAAAAACGAAAAAATTTTTTATTATTCGTTTTAAAATATTGCTTCTATTTGAACGATTTAAAAGGGTTTCAAAATGCTTGAAAATGCTTATTTTACAAAACAGCACGTTTTGAGCTGAAAATCAGCTTTTTAAGGGTAAAACAGCATAAAAACGACGATTTTTTATTATTCTTTTTTTATTAATACCCCCCGGTTTTTTGGAACGATTTCAACGATCAAAATTTGAAAAATGCTTATTTTAAGAAAAAAACAGAAATTTTTTGGGTTTTAATTTTGCGTTTTAACGCGTAAAACAGCAAAAAAACGACGAATTTTTTTTTTTCCCCGTTTTATTAATATTGCGCCCCCTTTAAAACGATTTCAACGACCAAAATGTTTTTGAAAATGCTTATTTTAGAAAAAACAGCACGTTTTGATTTTTTATTCTGCGTTTTAAGGGAAAAAACAGCATAAAACGGCGAAATTTTTTTTTATTCGTTTTTTTTTAATATTGCGTCTAATTGAACGATTTCCATCAAAAAATGCTTAAAAAATGTTTATTTTGAAAACAGCACTTTTTGAGTTTTAATCTGCGTTTTAACGCAAAACAAAAGCAAAAACCTTTTATTATTCTTTTTTATTAATATTGTTTATTTGAACTTTTCCGTTTCAAAATGCTTAAAAATGTTTTATTTTAGAAAAACAGCACTTTTTTGAGTTTATTCTGGTTTTAACGCGTAAAACAGCATAAACAGGACGAAATTTTTTTTTA
>NW_027047798.1:0-12677 GCF_025399875.1 Dalotia coriaria | reverse complement strand
TTGAGCTTTTTGCTTTTTTAACGCGTAAAACAGCATAAAACGACAAATTTTTTATTATTCTTTTTTATTTATTGCGTCTATTTGAACGATTTCAACGATCTAAAATGCTTGAAAATGCTTATTTTAGCAAAACAACACTTTTTGACCCCAAATCTGGGGTTTTTTAACGCGTAAAAAAACATAAAACGACAAATTTTTTTGATTATTCTTTTTTTATTAATTTTTGCGTCTATTTGAACGATTTCAACGATCTAAAATGCTTGAAAATGCTTATTTTAGCAAAACAGCACGTTTTGAGTGTTAATCGCGTTTTAACGCGTAAACAGCACATAAAACGACGAATTTTTATTATTCGTTTTTTATTAATATTGCTTTATTTGAACGATTTCAACGATCTAAAATGCTTGAAAAGGCTTATTTTAGCAAAACAGCACGTTTTGAGTTTTATTCTTGCGTTTTAACGCGTAAAACAGCATAAAAAACGACGAAATTTTTATTATTCGTTTTTATTAATATTGCCCATTTGAACGATTTCAACGATCTAAAATGCTTGAAAATGCTTATTTTAGCAAAAACAGCACGTTTTGAGTTTTAATCTGCGTTTTAACGCGTAAAACAGCATAAAATGACGAACTTTTTATTATTCGTTTTTATTAATATTGCTTATTTAAACGATTTCAACGATCTAAAATGCTTGAAAATGCTTATTTTAGCAAAACAGCACGTTTTGAGCTTTTAACTGCGTTTTAACGCGTAAAACAGCATAAAAAACGACGAAATTTTTATTATTCGTTTTTATTTTATATTGCGTCTATTTGAACGATTTCAACGATCTAAAAATGCTTGAAAAATGCTTATTTTAGCAAAACAGCTCGTTTTGAGCTTTAATCTGCCTTTTAACGCGTAAAACAGCATAAAAACGACGAATTTTTTATTATCTGTTTTATATTACTGTTTATTTGAACGATTTCAACGATCTAAAATGCTGAAATGCTTATTTTAGCAAAAAATGTTAATGCTTTTGAGCTTTATTCGCGTTTTAACGCGTAAAACAGCATGTGCCGACGAAATTTTTATTATTCGTTTTTATTAATATTGCGTCTATTTGAACGATTTCAACGATCTCAAACGCTTGAAAATGCTTATTTTAGCAAAACAGCACGTTTTGAGCTTTAATCTGCGTTTTAACGCGTAAAACAGCATAAAAAACGACGAATTTTTTATTATTCGTTTTATTACTACGTTTCTATTTGAACGATTTCAACGATCTATAATGCTTGAAAATGCTTATTTGAAAGCAAAAACAGCACGTTTTGAGTTTAATCTGCGTTTTAACGCGAAAACAGCATAAAAACGACGAAATTTTTATTATTCGTTTTTATTAATATTGCGTCTATTTGAACGATTTCAACGATATAAAAATGCTTGAAAACGCTTTTATTTTAGCAAAACAGCACGTTTTGAGCTTTATTCTGCGTTTTAACGCGTAAAACAACATAAAACGACGAAATTTTTATTATTCGTTTTTTATTTTATTGCGTCTATTTTGAACGATTTCCAACGATCTAAAATGCTTGAAAATGCTTATATTTTAGCAAAACAGCACGTTTTGAGCTTTAATCTGCGTTTCTTAACGCGTAAAACAAAGCATAAAATGACGATTTTTATTATTCGTTTTATTAATATTGCTTCTATTTAAACAATTTCAACGATCTAAAATGCTTGAAAATGTTTATTTTAGCAAAACAGCACGTTTTGAGTTTTAATCTGGGTTTTAACGCGTAAAACAGCATAAAACGACGAAATTTTTATTATTCGTTTTTATTAATATTGCTTCTATTTGAACGATTTCAACGATCTAAAATGCTTGAAAATGCTTATTTTAGCAAAACAGCACGTTTGAGCTTTAATCTGCGTTTTAACGCGTAAAACAGCATAAAAAACGACGACATTTTCTTTATTATTCGTTTTTGCCATTATTGCGTCTATTTTGAACGATTTCAACGATCTAAAATGCTTTAAAAATGCTTATTTTAGCAAAACAGCACGTTTTGAGCTTAATCAGCGTTTTAACGCGTAAAACAGCATAAAAACGACGAAATTCTTTATTATTCGTTTTTTATTAATATTATTGCGTCTATTTAAACGATTTCAACGATCTAAAAATGCTTGAAAATGCTTATTTTAGCAAAACAGCACGATTTGAGCTTAATCTGCGTTTTAACGCGTAAAACAGCACAAAAACGACGAAATTTTTATTATTCGTTTTTATTAATATTGCGTCTATTTGAACGATTTCAACGATCTAAAATGTTTGAAAATGCTTATTTTAGCAAAAACAGCACGTTTGAGCTTTAACCGCGTTTAACGCGTAAACAGCATAAAAACGACTAATTTTATTATTCGTTTTTTATTAATATTGCTTCTATTTTGAACGTGATTTCAACGATCTAAAATGCTTGAAAATGCTTATTTTAGCAAAACAGCACGTTTTGAGCTTTAATCTGCGTTTAACGCGCAAAACAGCATAAAAAACGACGAATTTTTATTATTTGTTTTTTATTAATATTGCTTCTATTTGAACGATTTCAAACGATCTAAAATGCCAGCCAAAGTTATTTTAAAGCAAAACGGCACGTTTTGCTTTAATCTGCGTTTTAACGCGTAAAACAGCATAAAACGACAATTTTTTATTATTTGTTTTTATTAATATTGCGTCTATTTGAACGATTTAAAACGATCAAAAATGCTTGAAAAATTTATTTTAAAAAAACAGCACGTTTTTGAGTTTTAATCTGCGTTTTAACGCGTAAAACAAGCATAAAACGACGAAATTTTTATTATTCGTTTTTATTAATATTCGTCTATTTGAACGATTTCAACGATCTAAAATGCTTGAAAATGCTTTTATTTTAAAGCAAACAGCATCGTTTTGAGCTTACCAGCGTTTTAACGTAAAACAGCATAAAACGACGAAATTTTATTATTCGTTTTTATTAATATTGCGTCTATTTGAACGATTTCAACGATTCAAATGCTGGAAATGCCTATTTTAGCAAAACAGCACGTTTCGAGTTTAATCTGCGTTTTAATGCGTAAAACAGCATAAAAACGACGAATTTTTTATTATTCGTTTTTATTAATATTGCTTCTATTTGAACGATTTCAACGATCTAAAATGCTTGAAAATGATTATTTTAGCAAAACAGCACGTTTTGAGCTCTAATCTGCGTTTTGTGCAAAGCAGCATAAAACGACGAAATTTTTATTATTCGTTTTTATTAATATTGTCTATTTGGAACGATTTCAACGATTTAAAATGCTTGAAAATGATTATTTTGTGCTAAAATGTTAATGTTTTGAGCTTTAATCTGCGTTTTAACGCGTAAAACAGCATAAAAACTACTAAATTTTTTTATTATTCGTTTTTATTTTATTGCGTCTATTTGAACGTGATTTCAACGATCTGCAATGCTTGAAAATGCTTATTTTAGCAAAACAGCATCGTTTTGAGCGTTAATCTGCGTTTTAACGCAAAAACAGCATAAAAACGACGAATTTTTATTATTATTCGTTTTTGCCATTATTGCTTCTATTTGAACGATTTCAACGATCAAAAATGCTTGAAAATGCTTATTTAGCGTCGTCGCTTGAGTTTAATCTGCGTTTTAACGCGCAAAACAGCATAAAAAACGACGAATTTTTATTATTTGCTTTTTATTAATATTGCTTCTATTTGAACGATTTCAACGATCTAAAAATGCTTGAAAATGCTTATTTTAGCAAAACAGCACGTTTTGAGCTTTAATCTGCGTTTAACGCGTAAAACAGCATAAAAACGACGAATTTTTTTATTATTCGTTTTTATTAATATTGCGTCTATTTGAACGATTTCAACGATCTAAATGCTTGAAAATGCTTATATTTTAGCAAAACAGCACGTTTGAGCTTTTAATCTGCGTTTTAATGCGTAAAACAGCATAAAAACGACGAATTTTATTATTCGTTTTTATTAATATTGCTTCTATTTGAACGATTTCCAACGATCTAAAATGCTTGAAAATGCTTATTTTAGCAAAAAAACAGCACGTTTTGAGCTTTTAATCTGCGTTTAACGTAAACAGCATAAAACGACGAATTTTATTATTCGTTTTTATTAATATTGCGGCCTATATTTGAACGTGATTTCAACGATCTAAAATGTTTGAAAATGCTTATTTTAGCAAAAACAACACGTTTTGAGTTTAATCTGGCAGTTTTAACGCGTAAAACAGCATAAAAACGACGAATTTTTGATTATTCGTTTTTACATTATTGTTTATTTGAACGATTTCAACGATCTAAAATGCTTGAAAATGCTTATTTTAGCAAACAGCACGTTCTTGCCATTCTGCGTTTTAACGCGTAAAACAGCATAAAAACGACGAAATTTTTATTATTCGTTTTTATTAATATTGCGTCTATTTGAGCGATTTCAACGATCTAAAATGCTTTGAAAATGCTTATTTTAGCAAAAACAGCACGTTTTGAGTTTAATCTGCGTTTTAACGCGTAAACACATAAAAATGACGAATTTTTATTATTCGTTTTTATTAATATTGCTTTATTTAAAACGATTTCAACGATCTAAAATGCTTGAAAATGCTTATTTTAAAGCAAAACAGCACGTTTTGAGCTTAATCTGCGTTTTAACGCGCGTAAAACAGCATAAAAACGACGAAATTTTTATTATTCGTTTTTATTACTATTGCTTCTATTTGAACGATTTCAACGATCTAAATGCTTGGAAAATGCTTATTTAGCAAAACAGTTAATGTTTTGAGTTTTAATCTGCGTTTTAACGCGTAAAACAGCATAAAACGAATTTTTTATTATTCGTTTTTATTACTATTGTTTATTTGAACGATTTCAACGATCTAAAATGCTTTGAAAATGCTTATTTTGTGCAAAACAGCACGTTTTGAGCTTTAATCTGCGTTTAACGCGTAAACAGCATAAAAACGACGAAATTTTTATTATTCGTTTTTATTAATATTGCGTCTATTTGAACGATTTCAACGATCTAAAAATGCTTGAAAATGCTTATTTTAGCAAAACAGCACGTTTTGAGCTTTATTCCCGCGTTTTAACGCGAAACAGCATAAAAAACGACGAAATTTTTATTATTCGTTTTTATTTTTATTGCGTCTATTTGAACGATTTCAACGATCTAAAAATGCTTGAAAATGCTTATTTTAAAAAACAGCACGTTTTGAGCTTTAATCTGCGTTTTTAACGCGTAAAACAGCATAAAACGACGAAATTTTTTATTATTCGTTTTTATTAATATTGCGTCTATTTGAACGATTTCAACGATCTAAAATGCTTGAAAATGCTTATTTTAGCAAAACAGCACGTTTTGAGCTTTAATCTGCGTTTTAACGCGTAAAACAGCATAAAAACGACGAATTTTTTATTATTCGTTTTTTATTAATATTGCGTCTATTTTGAACGATTTCAACGATCTAAAACGCTTGAAAATGTTTTTATTTAGCAAAACAGCACGTTTTGAGCTTTAATCTGCGTTTTAACGCGTAAACAGCATAAAAAACGACGAATTTTTTATCGCCAGCGCATGTTTCTATTTGAACGATTTCAACGATCTAAAATGCTGGAAAATGCTTATTTTAGCAAAACAGCACGTTTTTGCGCTTTATTCTGCGTTTTAACGCGTAAAACAACAGCATAAAAACGACGAAATTTTTATTATTCGTTTTTTATTATTGTGTCTATTTGAACGATTTCATCGATTCAAAAATGCTTGAAAATGCTTATATTAGCAAAACAGCACGTTTTGAGCTTTTAATCTGCGTTTTAACGCGTAAAACAGCATAAAATGACGAATTTTTATTATTCGTTTTTATTAATATTGCTTCTATTTGAACGATTTCAACGATTCAAAAATGCTTGAAAATGCTTATTTTAGCAAAAACAGCACGTTTTGAGCTTTATTCGCGTTTTTAACGCGTAAAACAGCATAAAAAACGACGAATTTTTTATTAATTCGTTTTTATTAATATTGCTTCTATTTGAACGATTTCAACGATCTAAAATGCTTGAAAATGCTTATTTTAGCAAAAACAGCACGTTTTGAGTTTTAATCTGCGTTTAACGCATAAAACAGCATAAAAACGACAAAATTTTTATTATTCGTTTTGGTTAATATTGCGTCTATTTGAACGATTTTAAACGATCTAAAACAAATGCTTGAAAATGTTTATTTTAGCAAAAACAGTTAATGCTTTTGAGCTTTAATCTGCGTTTTAACGCGTAAAAAAACAGCATAAAAACGTAATGAATTTTTTATTATTCGTTTTTATTAATATTGCTTCTATTTGAACGATTTCAACGATCTAAAATGCTTGAAAAATGCTTATTTTAGCAAAACAGCACGTTTTGAGTTTTTAATCTGCGTTTTAACGCGTAAAACAGCATGAAAACGACGAATTTTATTATTCGTTTTTATTAATATTGCTTCTATTTGAACGATTTCAACGATCTAAAATGCTTGAAAATGCTTATTTTAAAGCAAACAGCACGTTTTGAGCTTTATTCCGCGTTTTAACGCGTAAAACAGCATAAAAAACGACGACATTTCTTTTTATTATTCGTTTTTATTAATATTGCGTCTATTTGAACGATTTCAACGATCTAAAATGTTTGAAAATGCTTATTTTAGCAAAACAGCGTTTTGAGCTTAAATCTGCGTTTTAATGCGTAAACAGCATAAAACGACGAATTTTTATTATTCGTTTTTATTACATTATTGCTTCTTATTTGAAACGATTTCAATGATCTAAAATGCTTGAAAATGATTATTTTAGCAAAACAGACATTTTGAGCTTTAATCTGCGTTTTAACGCGTAATGCAGCATAAAAACGACGAAATTTTTATTATTCGTTTTTATTAATATTGCGTCTATTTGAACGATTAACGATTTAAAATGCTTGAAAATGCTTATTTTAGCAAAACAGCACGTTTTGAGTTTAATCTGCGTTTTAACGCGTAAAAACAGCATAAAAACGACGAAATTTTAATTATTTGTTTTTATTTTATTGCGTCTATTTTAACGATTTCAACGATCTAAAATGCTTGAAAAATGTTTATTATTTTAGCAAAACAGCACGTTTTGAGCGTTAATCTGCGTTTCTTAACGCGCAAAACAGCATAAAACGACGAATTTTTTATTATTCGTTTTTATTAATATTGCTGCTATTTGAACGATTTTAAACGATCTAAAATGCTTGAAAAATGCTTATTTTAGCAAAGCAGCACGTTTTGAGTTTTATTCCTGCGTTTTAACGCGTAAAACAGCATAAAAACGACAAAATTTTATTATTCGTTTTTATTAATATTGCGTCTATTTGAACGATTTCAACGATCTAAAAATGCTTGAAAATGCTTATTTTGAAGCAAAACAGCACGTTTTGAGCTTTAATCTGCGTTTTTTAAAGTGCAAAAACAGCATAAAAAATGACGAATTTTTTATTATTCGTTTTTTCATTAATATTGCTTCTATTTGAACGATTTCAACGATCTAAAATGCTTGAAAATGCTTATTTTAGCAAACAGCACGTTTTGAGCTTTAATCTGCGTTTTAACGCGTAAACAGCATAAAAACGACGAAATTTTATTATTCGTTTTTATTAATATTGCGTCTATTTGAACGATTTCAACGATCTAAAATGCTTGAAAATGCTTATTTTGTTGCAAAACAGCACGTTTTGAGCTTTATCTTGCGTTTTAACGCGGAACAGCATAAAACGACTAAATTTATTATCTGTTTTTATTTTATTGCGTCTATTTGAACGATTTCAACGATCTAAAATGCTTGAAAAAGGCTTATTTTAGCAAAACAGCACGTTTTGAGCTTTAATCTGCGTTTTTACGCGTAAAACAGCATAAAACGACGAATTTTTTATTATTCGCTTTTTTATTAATATTGCTTCTATTTGAACGATTTCAACGATCTAAATGCTTGAAAATGCTTATTTTAGCAAAACAGCACGTTTTGAGCTTTAATCTGCGTTTTAACGCGTAAACAGCATAAAACGACGAATTTTTATTATTCCGTTTTTATTATTGCGTCTATTTGAACGATTTCAACGATCTAAAATGCTTGAAAATGTTTTATTTTAGCAAAACAGCACGTTTTGCAGCTTTAATCTGCGTTTTAACGCGTAAAACAGCATAAAAAACGACGAATTTTATTATTCGTTTTTATTAATATTGCTTCTATTTGAACGATTTCAACGATCTAAAATACTTGAAAATGCTTATTTTAGCAAAAACAAAGAACGTTTTGCGCTTTATTCTATGTTTTAACGCGTAAAACAGCATAAAACGACGAAATTTTTTATTATCTGTTTTTATTAATATTGTGTCTATTTTGAACGATTTACCGGATCTAAAATGCTTGAAAATGCTTATATTAGCAAAACAGCACGTTTTGAGCTTTAATCGCGTTTTAACGCGTAAAACAGCATAAAAATGACGAATTTTTATTATTCGTTTTTATTACCATTGCTTCATTTAAACAATTTCAACGATCTAAAAACGCTTGAAAATGCTTATTTGCCAAAACAAAGCATCGTTTTGAGCTTTAATCTGCGTTTTAACGCGTAAAACAGCATAAAAACGTGACGAAATTTTATTGTTCGTTTTTATTAATACGTTTCTATTTGGAACGATTTCAACGATCTAAAATGCTTGAAAATGCTTATTTTAGCAAAACAGCACGTTTTGAGCTTATCTGCGTTTTAACGCGTAAAACAGCATAAAAAACGACGAATTTTTATTATTCGTTTTTTCTAATATTGCTTCATTTGAACGATTTCAACGATCTAAAATGCTTGAAAATGCTTATTTTAGCAAAACAGCACGTTTTGAGCTTTATTCTGCGTTTTAACGCGTAAAACAGCATAAAAAACGACGAAATTTTTATTATTTGCCTTTTTATTATTACTGCGTCTATTTGAACGATTTCAACGATCTAAAATGCTTGAAAATGCTTATTTTGAAAACAGCACGTTTTGAGCGCCAATCTGCGTTTTAACGCGTAAAACAGCATAAAAATGACGAATTTTTATTATTCGTTTTTATTAATATTGCTTCTCTATTTAAACGATTTCCAACGATTTAAAAATGATTGAAAATGCTTATTTTAGCAAAACAGCACGTTTTGAGTTTTAATCTGCGTTTTAACGCGTAAAACAAAAGCATAAAAACGACGAAATTTTTATTATTCACTTTTTATTAATATTGCTTCTATTTGAACGATTTCAACGATCTAAAATGCTTGGAAATGATTATTTTCGCAAAACAGCACGTTTTGAGCTTTAATCTGCGTTTAACGCAAAGCAGCATAAAACGACGAAATTTTTATTATTCGTTTTTATTAATACTTCGTCTATTTGAACGATTTCAACGATTTAAAATGCTTGAAAAATGTTTATTTTAAGCAAAACAGCACGTTTTGAGCTTTAATCTGCGTTTTAACGCGCAAAACAGCATAAATACGACGAAATTTTTTATTATTCGTTTTTATTTTTATTGCGTCTATTTGAACGATTTAACGATCTAAAATGCTTGGAAAAATGCTTATTTTAGCAAAACAGCACGTTTGAAAGTGTTAATCTGCGTTTTAACGCGTAAAACAGCATAAAAACGACGAATTTTTATTATTCGTTTTTATTAATACGTTTCTATTTGAACGATTTCAACGATCTAAAATGCTTGAAAAGGCTTATTTTAGCAAAAACAAAGCACGTTTTGAGTTTCTTTATTCTGCGTTTTAACGCGTAAAACAGCATAAAACGACGAAATTTTTATTATTCGTTTTTATTAATATTGCGTCTATTTGAACGATTTCAACGATCTAAAATGTTGAAAATGCTTATTTTAGCAAAAACAGCACGTTTTTGAGCTTTAATCTGCGTTTAACGCGTAAACAGCATAAAAATGACGAATTTTTATTATTCGTTTTATTAATATTGCTTCTTATTTAAACGATTTCAACGATCTAAAATGCTTTTGAAAATGCTTTATTTAGCAAAACAGCACGTTTTGAGCTTTAAATCTGCGTTTTAACGCGTAAAACAGCATAAAAAACGACGAAATTTTTATTATTCGTTTTATTTTATTATGTCTATTTGAACGATTTCAACGATCTAAAATGCTTGAAAAATGCTTTATTTTAGCAAAAACAGCTCGTTTTGAGCTTTAATCTGCCTTTAACGCGTAAAACAGCATAAAACGACGAATTTTTATTATTCGTTTTATATTAATATTGCTTCTATTTGAACGATTTCAACGATTCAAATGCTTGAAAATGCTTATTTTAGCAAAACAGCACGTTTTGAGTTTTATTCTGCGTTTTAACGCGTAAAACAGCATAAAAGCGACGAAATTTTTATTATCTGTTTTTTATTAATATTGCGTCTATTTGAACGATTTCAACGATCTAAAATGCTGAAAATGTTTATTTTAGCAAAATAGCATCGTTTTGAGCTTTAACGTTTTAACGCGTAAAACAGCATAAAACGACGAATTTTATTATTCATATTAATATTGTTTATTTGAACGATTTCACCGATCTAAAAATGCTTGAAAATGCTTATTTTAGCAAAACAGCACGTTTTGAGCTTTAATCTGCGTTTTAACGCGTAAAACAGCATAAAAAAACGACGAAATTTTATTATTCGTTTTTATTAATATTGCGTCTATTTGAACGATTTCAACGATATAAAATGCTTGAAAACGCTTATTTTAGCAAAACAGCACGTTTGAGCTTTCTTCTGCGTTTTAACGCGTAAAACAGCATAAAACGACGAAATTTTATTATTCGTTTTTATTTTTTGCGTCTATTTGAACGATTTCAACGATCTAAAATGCTGTACGCTTATTTTAGCAAAAACAGCACGTTTTGAGCTTTAATCTGCGTTTTTCTTTAACGCGTAAAACAGCATAAAATGACGATTTTTTATTATTCGTTTTAATTAATATTGCTTTCATTTAAACAATTTCAACGATCTAAAATGCTTGAAAAATGCTTATTTTAGCAAAAACAGCACGTTTTGAGTTTTAATCTGCGTCAACGCGTAAACAGCATAAAAACGACGAAATTTTTATTATTCGTTTTTATTAATATTGCGTCTATTTGAACGATTTCAACGATCTAAAATGCTTAAAATGTTATTTTAGCAAAACAGCACGTTTTGAGCTTTAATCAGCGTTTTAACGCGTAAAAACGTTGTAAAACGACGAAATTTTTATTATTCGTTTTTATTAATATTGCGTCTATTTAAACGATTTCAACGATCTAAAAATGCTGAAAATGCTTATTTAGCAAAAACAGCACGATTTGAGCTTTAATCTGCGTTTTAACGCGTAAAACAGCATAAAAAACGACAAATTTTTATTATTCGTTTTATTAATATTGCGTCTATTTGAACGATTTCAACGATCTAAAAATGCTTGAAAAATGCTTATTTTAGCAAAACAGCACGGTTTGAGCTTTTAACCTGCGTTTTAACGCGTAAAAACAGCATAAAAACGACGAATTTTTTATTATTATTCGTTTTTATTAATATTGCTTCTATTTGAACGATTTCAACGATCTAAAATGCTTGAAAAAGCTATTTTAGCAAAACAGCACGTTTTGAGCTTTAATTTGCGTTTTAACGCGCAAAAACAGCATAAAACGACGAATTTTTATTATTTGTTTTTATTAATATTGCTTCTATTTGAACGATTTCAACGATCTAAATGCTTGAAAATGCTTATTTTGGCAAAACGGCACGTTTTGAGTCTTAATCTGCGTTTTAACGCGTAAAACAGCATAAAAACGACAAATTTTTTTTATTTTTCCCGTTTTTATTAATATTGCTTCTTTTTGGGAACGATTTCAACGATCAAAAAAATGCTTGAAAATGTTTTTTTTTGGAAAAACAGCACGTTTTGAGTTTTAATCTGCGTTTTAACGCGAAAAACAGCAAAAAAAACGACAAATTTTTTTTATTATTCGTTTTTATTAATATTGCGTCTATTTGAACGTTTTTAACGATCAAAAAATGCTTAAAAAATTTTTTTATTTTAGCAAAAAAAGAATTTTTTGATTTTTAATCTGCGTTTTAACGCGTAAAACAGCAAAAAAAAACGACAAATTTTTTTATTATTCGTTTTTTTTTAAATAGTTTTATTTGAACGATTTCAACGATCTAAAATGTTTTAAAAATGCTTATTTTAGCAAAAAAAGAAGTTTTGAGTTTTAATCCCCGTTTTAACGCGAAAACAGCAAAAAAAAACGACGAAATTTTTATTATTTCGTTTTTAAATATTGGTCTATTTAAACGATTTAAACCGATCAAAAATGCTTGAAAATGCTTATTTTAGCAAAACAGCACGATTTGATTTTTAATCTGCGTTTTAACGCGAAAAAAAGCAAAAAAACGACGAAATTTTTATTATTCTTTTTTATTAATTTTTCCCCCCCCATTTGAACGATTTCAACGATCTAAAATGTTTGGGAAAATGCTTATTTTAGAAAAACGGGCACGGTTTGAGTTTTAACCTGCGTTTTAACGCGTAAAAAAATAAAAAACGTTTTTTTAACGAATTAATACCAAAAACTTTTCAA
>NW_027047797.1:0-12683 GCF_025399875.1 Dalotia coriaria | reverse complement strand
CCCTGGGTTTTTTTTAAAACCGGCGTTCAAAACGCATTTGATTAAAACTCAAAACGTGCTTGTTTCTTTTGTTTTAGAATTTTAAAAAAATTTTCAAGCAAAATTTTTTAAAAGTTTTCGTTGAAAACCCAAAGGTTTAAAAAAAAAAAAAAAAAAAAAAAAAAAAAAAAAAAAAAAAAAAAAAAAAAAAAAAAAAAAAAATTTTTTTTTTTTTTTTTTTTTTTTTTTTTTTTTTTTTTTTTTTTTTTTTTTTTTTTTAGAAGCAAAAAATAAATTTTTAAAAGAAAAATTTAATGTACCCGTCGGTTTTATGCTGTTTTACGCGTTAAAACGCAGATTAAAGTCAAACGTGCTGTTTTCAAAATAAGCATTTTCAAGAATTTTAGATCGTTGAAATCGTTCAAATAAAAGCAATTAATAAAAACGAATAATAAAATTTCGTCGTTTTTATGTTGTTTTACGCTTTAAAAACGCGATTAAAGCTAAAAACGTGCTGTTTTGCTAAAATACATTTTCAAGCATTTTGATCGTTGAAATCGTTCAAAGACGCAAATTAATAAAAAACGAATAATAAAAATTCGTCGTTTTATGCTGTTTTACGCGTTAAAACGCGATTAAAGCTCAAAACGTGTGTTTTGCTAAAATAAGCATTTTCAAGCATTTTAGATCGTTGAAATCGTTCAAATAAAAGCAATATTAATAAAAAACGAATAATAAAAATTTCGTCTTTTTTATGTTGTTTTACGCGTTAAAACGCGATTAAAGCTCAAAACGTGCTGTTTTGCTAAAATAAGCATTTTCAACCCTTTTAGATCGTTGAAATCGTTCAAATAGACGCAAATTAAAAAAAAACGAATAATAAAAATTTCGTCGTTTTTATGGTTTTACGCGTTAAACGCAGAATAAACTAAAAACGTGCTGTTTTGCTAAAATAAGCATTTTCAAGCATTTTAGACCGTTGAAATCGTTCAAATAGAAGAATATTAATAAAAAACGAATAATAAAAATTCGTCTTTTATGCTGTTTTACGCGTTAAAACGCAGATTAAAGCTAAAAAGGGCCTGTTTTGCTAAAAAAAGCATTTTCAGCATTTTAGATCGTTGAAATCGTTCAAATGGGCGCGCAATAAAATAAAACAAATAATAAAATTTCGTCGTTTTTCTGTTTTACGCGTTAAAAACGCAAAATTAAAGCTCAAAACCGTGCTGTTTTCTAAAATAAGCATTTTCAAGCATTTTAGATCGTTGAAATCGTTAAATAAAAGCAATATTAAAAAAAACGAATAATAAAAATTTCGTCTTTTTTATGCTGTTTTACGCGTTAAAACGCAGATTAAAGCTCAAACGTGCTGTTTTGCTAAAATAAGCATTTTCAAGCTTTTTTGGATCGTTGAAATCGTTCAAATAGACGCATATTAAAAAAAACGAATAAAAATCGTCGTTTTATGCTGTTTTACGCGTTAAAACGCGATTAAAAGCTTAAAACGGGGTGTTTTGCTAAAATAAGCTTTTTCAAGCATTTTAGATCGTTGAAATCGTTAAATAGAGCAATATTAATAAAAAAACGAATAAAAAAAAATTCGTCTTTTATGCTGTTTTACGCGTTAAAACGAGATTAAAGCTCAAAACGTCTGTTTTGCAAAAAATAAGATTTTCAGCATTTTAGATGTTGGAATCGTTCAAATAGAAGCAATATTAATAAAAATCGAATAATGTACCCGTCGTTTTTATGCGCTGTTTTACGCGTTAATACGCAGATTAAAAGCTCAAAACGTGCTGCTGTTTTGCTAAAATAGCATTTTCAAGCATTTTTGATCGTTGAAATCGTTCAAATAGACGTGCAATAAAAATAAAAACGAATAATAAAATTTCCTGTCGTTTTTATGTTGTTTTACGCGTTAAAACGCAGAATAAAGCTCAAACGTGCTGTTTTGCTAAAATAAGCGTTTTCAAGCATTTTAGATCGTTGAAACTGTTTAAATAGACGCAATATTAATAAAAACGAATAATAAATTTCGTCGTTTTATGTTGTTTTACGCGTTAAAACGCAGATTAAAAGCTCAAAACGCTGTTTTACAAATAAGCATTTTCACATTTTAGATCGCTGAAGTCGTTCAAATAGAAGCTATTATTAATAAAAAGTTCAATAAAAATTTCGTCGTTTTTATAAGCGTTTTACGCGTTAAAACGCAGATTAAAGCTCAAACGTGCTGTTTTGCTAAAATAAGACAAGCATTTTAGATCGTTGAAACGTTTAAATAGGAAGCACATTAATAAAAACGAATAATAAAAATTCAATATTTTATGCTGTTTTACGCGTTAAAACGCAGATTAAAAGCTCAAAACGTGCTGTTTTGCTAAAATAAGCATTTTCAAGCATTTTAGATCGTTGAAATCGTTTAAATAGACGCAATATTAATAAAAACGAATAATAAAAAATTTCGTCGTTTTATGTTGCTTTTCGCGTTAAAAACGCGAATAGCTCAAACGTGCTGTTTTGCTGTAAATAAGCATTTTCAAGCATTTTAGATCGCTGAAATCGTTCAAACAGAAGCACATAATAAAAAAACGAATAATAAAATTCGTCGTTTTATGCTGTTTTACGCGTTAAAACGCAGATAAAAGCTCAAAACGTGCTGTTTTGCTAAATAAGCATTTTCTGCCATTTTAGATCATTACCGTTCAAATAGACGTGTTGGAATATTAATAAAACGAATAATAAAAATTCAATACGTTTTTATGCTGTTTTACGCGTTAAAACGCGCAGATTAAAGCTCAAAACGTGCTGTTTCAAAATAAGCATTTTCAAGCATTTGTGATCGCTGAAATCGTTCAAATAGAGGCAATAAAAAATAAAAACGAATAATAAAAAGTTTCGTCGTTTTATGCTGTTTTACGCGTTAGAACGCAGAATAAAAGCTTCTCCAAAACGTGCTGTTTGCTGTAATAAGCATTTTCAAGCATTTTAGATCCTTTTGGAAATCGCGTTCAAATAGACGCGCGCAATATTAATAAAACGAATAATAAAAATTTCCGTCGTTTTGTATGCTGTTTTACGCGTTAAAACGCAGATTAATGCTCAACCGTGCTGTTTTGCTAAAATAAGCATTTTCAAGCATTTTAGATCGCTGAAATCGTTCAAATAGAAGCAATATTAATAAAAACGAATAATAAAATTCTCTGCCGTTTTATGCTGTTTTACGTTAAAACGCTGATTAAAGCTCAAAACGCTGTTTTACTAAAATAAGCATTTCTCAAGCATTTTAGATCGCTGAAATCGTTCAAATAGACGCTAAGCCATTAATACTAAAAAACGAATAATAAAATTTCGTCGTTTTATGTTGTTCTTACGCGTTAAAACGCTGATTGCAAAGCTCAAAACGTGCTGTTTGCTAAAATAAGCATTTTAAGCATTTTAGATCGTTGAAATCGTTCAAATAGACGCAATATTAAAAAAACGAATAATAAAAATTGTCGTTCTTATGCTTTTCGTTTTACTCGTTAAAAACGCAGATGCCTCAAAACGTGCTGTTTTGCTAAAAATAAGCATTTTCTTTCAAGCATTTTAGATCGTTGAAATCGTTCAAATAGAAGCAATATTAATAAAAAAAACGAATAATAAAAAAATTCGTCGTTTTATGCTGTTTTACGCGCTAAAACGCAGATTAAAGCTCAAAACGTGCTACTTTGCTAAAATAAGCATTTTCAAGCATTTTAGATCGTTGAAATTGTTCAAATAGACGCGCAATATTAATAAAAACGAATAATAAAAAATTCGTCGTTTTTATGCTGTTTTACGCGTTAAAACGCAGATTAAAGCTCAAAACGTGCTGTTTTGCTAAAAATAAGCATTTTCAAGCATTTAGATCGTTGAAATCGTTCAAATAGAAGCAATATTAATAAAAACGAATAATAAAATTTCGTCGTTTTATGTTGTTTTACGCGTTAAAACGCAGATTAAAGCTCAAAACGCGCTGTTTTGCTAAAATAAGCATTTTCAAGCATTTTAGATCGTTGGAAATCGTTTAAATAGAAGCAATATTAATAAAAACGAATAATAAAAAATTCGTCATTTTATGCTGTTTTACGCGCGTTAAAAACGCAGATTAAAGCTCAAAACGTGCTGTTTTTGCTAAATAACAAGCATTTTCGCTGATTTTAGATCGTTGAAATCGTTCAAATAGACGCAATATTAATAAAAACCAATAATAAAAATTTCGTCGTTTTATAAGCGTTTTACGCGTTAAACGCAGAATAAAGCCTTCCAAAACGTGCTGTTTTGCTAAAATAAAGCATTTTCAAGCATTTTAGATCGCTGAAATCGTTCAAATAGAAGCAATATTAATAAAAAACGAATAATAAAAATTCGTCGTTTTATGCCGTTTTACGCGTTAGAACGCGGTGATTAAAGCTCAAACGTGCTGTTTTGCTAAAATAAGCACTTTCTGAGCACGATCGTTGAAATCGTTCAATAGACGTGCAATAAAAATAAAAAACGAATAATAAAAATTTCGTCGTTTTATGCTGTTTTACGCGTTAAAACGCAGATTGCAAAGCTCAAATCGTGCTGTTTTGCTAAAATAAGCATTTCAAGCATTTTAGATCGTTGAAATCGTTCAAAATAGACGCAATATTAATAAAAACGAATAATAAAAATTTCTGTCGACTTTATGCGCTGTTTTACGCGTTAAAACGCAGATTAAAGCTCAAATCGTGCTGTTTTGCTAAAATAAGCATTTTCAAGCATTTTGTAGATCGTTGAAATCGTTCAAATAGACGCAATATTAATAAAAAACGAATAATAAAAAATTTCGTCGACTTTATGCTGTTTTACGCGTTAAAACGCAGATTAAAGCTCAAACGTGCTGTTTTGCTAAAATAAGCATTTTCTAGCATTTCAGATCGTTGAAATCGTTCAAATAGAAGCAATATTAATAAAAACGAATAATATAAAAATTCCGTCGTTTTTATGCTGTTTTACGCGTTAAAACGCAGATTAAAGGTCAAAACGTGCTGTTTTTGCTAAAATAAGTATTTTCAAGCATTTTAGATCGTTGAAATCGTTCAAATAGACGCATTAATAAAAACGAATAATAAAATCTGTCGTTTTTATGCTGTTTTACGCGTTAAAACGCAGATTAAAGCTCAAAACGTGCTGTTTTGCTAAAATAAGCATTTTCAAGCATTTTAGATCGTTGAAATCGTTCAAATAGAAGCCACATAATAAAAAAACGAATAATAAAAAATTCGTCGTTTTTATGCTGTTTTACGCGTTAGCTAAAACGCAGATTAAAGCCTCGGCAAACGTCCTGTTTTGCTAAAATAAGCATTTTCAAGCATTTTAGATCGTTGAAATCGTTCAAATAGACGCAATATTAATAAAAACGAACACAAAAATCTGTCGTTTTATGCTGTTTTTACGCGTTAAACGCAGATTAAAGCTCAAACGTGCTGTTTTGCTAAAATAAGCATTTTCTAAGCATTTTAGATCGTTGAAATCGTTCAAATAGACGGGACATTAATAAAACGAATAATAAAATTTTCTGTCGTTTTTATGCTGTTTACGCGTTAAAACGCAGATTAAAGCTCAAATCGTGCTGGTTTTGCTAAAATACATTTTCAAGCATTTTAGATCGTTGAAATCGTTTAAATAGAAGCAATATTAATAAAAAAACGAATAATAAAATTCGTCATTTTATGCTGTTTACGCGTTAAACGTTGGTGATTAAAGCTCAAAACGTGCTGTTTTGCTAAAATAAGCATTTTCAAGCATTTTTTAGATCGTTGAACTGTTCAAATAGACGCATATTAATAAAAAACGAATAATAAAAATTCGTCGTTTTATGCTGTATTACGCGTTAAAAGCGCAGATTAAAGCTCAAACATGCTGTTTTATAAAATATGCATTTTCAAGCATTTTAGATCGTTGAAATTCAAATAGACGCACATTAATAAAAACGAATAATAAATAATCTGTCGTTTTTATGTTGCTCTTTGCGCGTTAAAACGCAGATTAAAGCTCAAAACGTGCTGTTTTGCTAAAATAATCATTTTCAAGCATTTTAGATCGTTGAAATCGTTCTAAATAGAAGCAATATTACTGAAAACGAATAATAAAAAATTCGTCGTTTTTATGTTGTTTTACGCGTTAAAACGCAGCTTAAAGCTCAAAACGTGCTGTGTTAAGCAAATAAGCATTTTCAAGCATTTTAGATCGTTGAAATCGTTCAAGTAGACGCAATATTAATAAAAACGAATAAAAATTCTGTCGTTTTATGTTGTTTTATGCGTTAAAACGCTGATTAAAGCTCAAAACGTGCTGTGTTAAAATAAGCATTTTCAAGCATTTTAGATCGTTGAAATCGTTTAAATAGCAATATTAATAAAAACGAATAATAAAAATTCGTCATTTTATGCTGTTTTACGCGTTGCGCAGATTAAAGCTCAAAACGTGCTGTTTTGCTAAAATAAGCATTTTCATGATTTTTAGATCGTTGAAATCGTTCAAATAGACGCAATATTAATAAAAACGAATAATAAAAATTTCGTTTTATGCTGTTTTTACGCGTTAAAACGCAGATTACAGCTCAAAACGTGCTGTTTTGCTGCTAAAATAGCATTTTCAAGCATTTTAGATCGTTGAAATCGTTCAAATAGACGCAATACTAATAAAAAAACGAATAATGTAAAATTGTCGTTTTTATGTTGCTCTACGCGTTAAAACGCAGATTAAAAGCTCAAACGTGCGCTGTTTTGCTAAAATAAGCATTTTCAAGACGATCGTTGAAATCGTTCAAACAGAAGCAATATTAATAAAAAACGACAATAAAAATTCGTCGTTTTATGCTGTTTTACGCGTTAAAACGCAGATTAAAGCTCAAAACGTCCTGTTTTGCTGTACAAGCATTTTCAAGCATTTTAGATCGCTGGAAAATCGTTCAAATAGACGCAATATTAATAAAAACAAATAATAAAATTCGTCATTTTTATGCTGTTTCCACGTTAAAACGCAGATTAAAGCTCAAAACGTGCTGTTTTGCTAAAATAAGCATTTCAAGCATTTTGTGACGCTGGAACGTTCAACAGAGTAATATTAATAAAAACGAATAATAAAATTTTCGTCGTTTTATGCTGTTTTACGCGTTAAAACGCAGATTAAAGCTCAAATCGTGCTGTTTTGCTAAAATAAGCATTTTCGCTACTTTAGATCGTTGAAATCGTTTTGCAATGAAGCAATATTAATAAAACGAATAATAAAAATTCGTCATTTTTATGCTGTTTTACGCGTTAAAAAACGCAAAATGTTTTTAAAAAATTTTAAGTTTTAAAAAATCTTTCTAAGTTTTAATAAAAACGAATAAAAAAACGTCTTTTTTGCAGCTTAAAGAAATTAAAAGAAAAACTTTTTAAAATAAGATTTAAAAATTTTTTTTAAAAAATTTAAAATAAACCCTTTTTAAAAAACCCCAAAAAAAATTTTTTTTGCTGTTTTTGTTAAAAGAAATTAAAGCTAAATCGTTGTTTTGTAAAAATAAGCATTTTTTTTTTAGATTAAAAAAGTTAAAAAGGGCTTTAAATAAAAAAATAAAAAAATTTTTTTTTATTTTTTTTTTTAAAAAAACGGGAAAAACTCAAAAGGCTTTTTTAAAAAAAAAAATTTCCCCTTTTTAAAATCTTTTAAACTTTAAAAAACGCAAATTAAAAAAACCCCAAAAAAAAACCCGTTTTATCTAAAATCTTAAAAGAAAATAAAAAGATTTTAAAATGCTTTTAAGCTTTTTTGATTTTAAAACCCCCGGGTTTAAAAACAAAAAAAAAATTTTTTTGGGTTTTTTACCGAAAAAAAGGAAAAAAATTTCCGTTTTTTTTTTAACATTTTAGTAATTTGGGGTTTTTTTAAATAGAAAATTTAATAAAAACGAAAAAAAAGCTTTTTTTTTTCCCGGAAAAAATTGTAAAAAGGCTTTTTGCTAAAAAAATTTTTAACCTTTTATTTAAATTTAAAATTTTAAAATTTTAAAAAAACGAAAAATAAAAAGGGTTTTATTTTTTCGCGAAAAAAAGCGTTAAAAGCAAAACTTTTTTGGGCAAAAAAAAGTTTTTAAGATTTTGTTAAACTTCAAAAATTTTAAATTTTAAAAAAAAAAAAAAAAAATTTTTTTATCGGTTTTATGCGAAAAAAAGCGTTAAACTCAAAACTCTTTTCCCTTTTTTAAATTTTAATTTTTTGAAATCGTTCAAATAGAAAAATTAATAAAAAAAATAATAAAAATTCGTTTTTTGGGTTTTACGCGTTAAAAAATTAAGTCAAAACGTCTTTTTGCAAAAAAATTTTAAATTTTAGACGTTGAAATCTTAAAAAAAGAAAATATTAATAAAACGAAAAAAAAAAATTCTTTTTTTTTTTTAGCTTTAAAAACGCGTTAAAGCCAAAAGGTGTTTTGCTAAAATAAGCATTTTCAAGCATTTTAGATCGTGAAAGTTAAATAGAAGCAATATTAATAAACGAATAAAATTGTCGTTTATGTGTTACGCGTTAAAACGCAGATTAAAGCTCAAAACGTGCTGTTTTCAAATAAGCATTTTCAAGCATTTTAGATCGTTGAAATCGTTCAAATAGAAGCAATATTAATAAAACGAATAATAAAATTGCGTTTTATTGTTACCGTTAAACGCAGTTAAAGCTCAAACGTGCTGTTTTGCTAAAATAAGCATTTTCAGCATTTTAGATCGTTGAAATCGTTCAAGAGCAATATTAATAAAAACGAATAAAAAAATTCGTCGTTTTATGTGTGCGTTAAAACGCGATTAAAGCTCAAACGTGCTGTTTTGCTAAAATAAGCATTTTCAAGCATTTTGATCTTGAAATCGTTCAAATAGAAGCAATATAATAAAACGAATAAAATCGTCGTTTTATGCTGTTTTACGCGTTAAAACGCAGATTAAGCTCAAAACGTGCTGTTTTGCTAAAATAAGCATTTTCAAGCATTTTAGATCGTTGAAATCGTTCAAATAGAGCAATATAATAAAAACGAATAATAAAATTCGTCGTTTTATGCTGTTTTACGCGTTAAAACGCAGATTAAAGCTCAAAACGTGCTGTTTTGCTAAAATAAGCATTTTCAAGCATTTTAGATCGTTGAAATCGTTCAAATAGAAGCAATATTAATAAAAACGAATAATAAAAATTCGTCGTTTTATGCTGTTTTACGCGTTAAAACGCAGATTAAAGCTCAAAACGTGCTGTTTTGCTAAAATAAGCATTTTCAAGCATTTTAGATCGTTGAAACGTTCAAATAGAGCAATATTAATAAAAACGAATAATAAAAATTCGTCGTTTTATGCTGTTTTACGCGTTAAAACGCAGATTAAAGCTCAAAACGTGCTGTTTTGCTAAAATAAGCATTTTTAAGCATTTTAGATCGTTGAAATCGTTTAAATAGAAGCAATATTAATAAAAACGAATAATAAAAATTCGTCATTTTATGCTGTTTTACGCGTTAAAACGCAGATTAAAGCTCAAAACGTGCTGTTTTGCTAAAATAAGCATTTTCAAGCATTTTAGATCGTTGAAATCGTTCAAATAGACGCAATATTAATAAAACGAATAACAAAACTTCGTCGTTTTTATGCTGTTTTACGCGTTAAAACGCAGATTAAAGCTCAAAACGTGCTGTTTTGCTAAAATAATCATTTTCAAGCATTTTAGATCGTTGAAATCGTTCAAATAGAAGCAATATTAATAAAAACGAATAATAAAAATTCGTCATTTTTATAGCTGTTTTACGCGTTAAAACGCAGATTAAGCTCAAAACGTGCTTTTTGCTAAATAAGCATTTTCAAGCATTTTAGATCGTTAAATCGTTAAATAAAGCAATATTAATAAAAAGCGATTAATAAAAATTTAGTTTTAATGCTGTTTTAGGCGTTAAAACGCAATTAAACTAAAATCGTTGTTTTCATATAAAGCATTTTCAAAGCATTTTAGATTGTTGAAATCGTTCAAATAGACGCATATTAAAAAACGAATAATAAAAATTTCGTCGTTTTATGTGTTTTACGGTTAAAACTCTGATTAAGCTCAAAACGTGCTGTTTTGCTAAAATAAAGCATTTTCAAGCATTTTAGATCGTTGAAATCGTTCAATAGACGCAATATAAAAAAACGAATAATAAAAAAATTCATCGTTTTTATTCTGTTTTACGCGTTAAAACGCAGATTAAAGCTCAAAACGTGCTGTTTTGCTAAAATAAGCATTTTCAAGCATTTTAGATCGTTGAAATCGTTCAAATAGAGCAATATTAATAAAAACGAATAATAAATAAATTGTCGTTTTTATGCTGTTTTAGCGTTAAAACGCAGATTAAACTCAAAACGTGCTGTTTTGCTAAAAGAAGCATTTTCAAGCATTTTTAGATCGTTGAAATCTTAAAAGAAAATATTAATAATAAACGAATAATAAAAAATTACGTCGTTTTATCTGTTTTACGAAAGTTAAAACGCAGATTAAAATCTCAAAACGTGCTGTTTTGCTAAAATAAGCATTTTAAAGCATTTTAATCGTTGAAATCTGTTCAAATAGACGCATTTAAAGAAAAAGATGTATAAAAATCGTCGTTTTATGCTTTTTACGCGTTAAAACGAGATTAAAAAGCTAAAATGTGTTTACTAAAATAATCATTTTCAAGCATTTTAGATCGTTGAAATCGATTCAAATAGAAGCATTTATTAATAAAAAACAATAATAAAAATTCGTCATTTTTATGCTGTTTACGCGTTAAAACGCAATTAAAGCTCAAAACGTGCTGTTTTGCTAAAATAAGCATTTTCAAGCATTTTAGATCGTTGAAATCGTTCAAATAGACGCAATATTAATAAACGAATAATAAAAATTCGTCGTTTTATGCTGTTTTACGCTTAAAACGCAGATTAAAACTCAAAACGTGCTGTTTTGCTAAAATAAAATTTTCAAGCATTTTAGATCGTTGAAATCGTTCAAATAGACGCAATATTAATAAAAACGAATAATAAAAATTCTCGTCGTTTTTATGCTGTTTTACGCGTTAAAACGCTGCTATTAAAGCTCAAAACGTCTGTTTTGCTAAAATAAGCATTTTCAAGCATTTTAATTTAGAAATCGTTCAAATAGAAGCGTATTTAATTAAAACGAATATAAAGTTACGTCGTTTTTAAAACTGTTTTACGCGTTAAAACGCAGATTAAAAGCTCAATAACGTCTGTTTTTAAAAAAAAGCATTTTCAAGCATTTTACGAATCGTTGAAATCGTTCAAATAGAGCAATATTTAATAAAACGAATAATTAAAATTGTCGTTTTATGCTGTTTACGCGTTAAAACGCAGATTAAAACTCAAAACGTCTGTTTTGCTAAAATAAGCATTTAAAGCATTTTAAATCGTGAAACCGTTTCAAATAGAGCATTTTCAATTAACGAATAATTAAATAGTCATTTTTATAATTAACGCGTTAAAATGCGATTAAAGCTCAAAACGTCTGTTTTGCTTAAAATAAGCATTTTCAAAGCATTTTAGATCGTTGAAATTGTTCAAATAGACGCAAATAAATAAAAACGAATAATAAAAATTTCCGTTTTTATGCTGTTTTACGCGTTAAAACGCTAGATTAAAGCTCTAAACGTGCTGTTTTGCTAAAATAAGCATTTTCAAGCATTTTAGATCGTTGAAATCGTTCAAATAGAGCAATATTAATAAAAACGAATAATAAAAATTTCGTCGTTTTATGCTGTTTTAGCGTTAAAACGCAGATTAAAGCTCAAAACGTGCTGTTTTGCTAAAATAAGCATTTTCAAGCATTTTAGATCTTGAAACGTTCAAATAGAGCAATATTAATAAAAACGAATAATAAAAATTCGTCGTTTTATGCTGTTTTACGCGTTAAAACGCAGATTAAAGCTCAAAACGTTGCTGTTTTGCTAAAATAAGCATTTTCAAGCATTTTAGATCGTTGAAATCGTTCAAATAGACGCAATATTAAAAAAACGAATAATAAAAATTCGTCGTTTTATGCTGTTTTACGCGTTAAAACGCAGATTAAAGCTCAAAACGTGCTGTTTTGCTAAAATAAGCATTTTCAAGCATTTTTAGATCGTTGAAATCGTTCAAATAGACGCAATATTAATAAAAACGAATAATAAAAATTTCGTCGTTTTATGCTGTTTTAGGTTAAAACGCGATTAAAGCTCAAAACGTGCTGTTTTGCTAAAATAAGCATTTTCAAGCATTTTAGATCGTTGAAAGCGTTTAAATAGAAGCAATATTAATAAAACGAATAATAAAATTCGTCGTTTTATGCTGTTTTACGCGTTAAAACGCGATTAAACTCAAAACGTGCTGTTTGCTAAAATAAAGCATTTTCAAGCATTTTAGATCGTTGAAATCGTTCAAATAGAAGCAATATTAATAAAAACGAATAACAAAATTCGTCGTTTTTATGCTGTTTTACGCGTTAAAACGCAGCTTAAAACTCAAAACTGCTGTTTTGCTAAAATAAGCATTTTCAAGCATTTTAGATCGTTGAAATCGTTCAAATAGACGCAATATAAAAAAAAAACGAATAAAAAAATTCTCGTTTTTATGCTGTTTTACGCGTTAAAAACGAGATTAAACTAAAAAACGTGCTTTTTTCAAAATAAAACGCATTTTTCA
>NW_027047796.1:0-12685 GCF_025399875.1 Dalotia coriaria | reverse complement strand
ATTTTTTTTCGTTTTTTTAAATATTGCTTTTTTAAAAAGACGTTTATTTTTTTTTAAGCAAAAAGCAAAAAAAAATTTTTTATTGTTTTTTTTTATTTAACGTTTAACGAAAAAAAATTTAAAAATTTTTTTCCCCAAAAACAGCACTTTTTGAGTTTTAATCTGCTTTTTAACCGAAAAACAGCAAAAAAACGACGATTTTTTTTTTTTTTTAATATTGCTTCTATTTGAACGATTTCAACGATCTAAAATGCTTGAAAATGTTTTTTAAAAAACCAGAAAAACCCTTTAAATTTTTGGTTTTAACGCGTAAAACGCAAAAAAACAAAATTTTTATTTTTTTTTTTTTAAATTGCTTCTATTTGAACGATTTCAACGATCAAAATTTAAAATTTATTTTAAAAAAACACTTTTGGTTTAATCTGCGTTTTAACGCGTAAAACAGCATAAAAGACAATTTTTTATTATTCGTTTTTATTAATATTGTTTCTTTTAAATTTCAAATCTAAAAATTTTTAAAAATTTTTTTTAAAAACCCCTTTTTATTTTTTAAACCCCCCCAAAAAAAAGATAAAAACGTTTTTTTTTTTTTTTTTAAATTCCTTTTTAAAAAGTTTAAATCTAAAATTAAAAGCTTTTTTAGCAAAACCCCGTTTTAGCGAAAAACGTTTTTAACGCAAAAAATATCAGTTTTTTATTATTGTTTTTATTAATTACGTCAAAAACGATTTAAAATTAAAATGTTGAAAAATTTTATTTTACAAAAAACAGAAATTTTGTTTTTTTAATACTTTTTTTAAAAAAAAAAAAGGTTTTTTAAATTATTTTTTAAATTTTTAAAATTTTTCTTATTTGAACGATTTAAGCAAAATGCAAAAGCTTAACAAAAAGCCTTTTTATTTAAATTATTTAAAAAAAACAGTAAAAAAAAATTTTTTTTAATCTTTTTCAAAGCCATTTAAACACCCCAAAAAAAAGAAAAAAAATTTTTTTAAAAACCCTTTTTTTTTTCCCTTTTTTAAGGTAAAAAAAGCTAAAAACAAATTTTTTAAGTTTTTTAATATTTTTTATTTAACGCCGCTAAAAGCAAAAATTTATTTTGGGCAAAAAACCTTTTTGAGCTTTTCGTTTTTAAGCTAAAAAAAAAAAGGAAGTTTTTTATTCGTTTTTATTAAACCCCTTTTTAACGAAAAATTAAAATTTTTGAAATTGCTTTTTTTAAAAAAACACATTTTTGGGAAATGCTTTTTTAAAAAACAGAAAAAAAAAAACCCTTTTATTTTTTTTTTTTTAAAAAAATTTTTAGAACGTTTTAAAATCTTTTGAAAATGCTTTTTTAAAAAAACCCTTTATTTAATTGCTTTTAAGCAAAACGTTTAAAAACGCGTTTTAACTTTTTATTAAATTGCGAATTTTTTTAAAAATGCTTGAAAAGTTTTTTTCAAAACGACGTTTTAGCAACGCGTTTTAGCTAACCAAAAAAGCGAAAATCGTTTTTTAAATATTGTTTTTTTAAAAATTTCCATTAAAAGTTAAAATTTTATTTGAAAAAAGATTTTAGCAACGCGTTTAAGCAAAAAACGCTAAAAACGAAAATTTTTAAACGAATTTTTTGTTTTTTTTTTTTTTAACACAAAAATTTAAAAAGCTTATTTTAAAAAAACAGTGTTTTAGCAAGCGTTTTAAGCGAAAAAGCAAAAACCGAAAATTTTAACCTTTTTTTAAATATCTTTTTTAAATTTACGTCTTTTTTAAATCTTTTTTGGAAAAAGCGGTTTTAGCAACAGCGTTTTAAGCAAAAAAATAAAAACGCGAAAAAATTATTCGTTTTTTATTTTTTTAAATTTAAATCTAAAATTTTTAAAATGCAATTTCAAAACACCCGTTTTGATTTTAATCCGTTTTAACGCGTAAACACAAAAAAACGACGAATTTTTTTTTCTTTTTTATTAATATTGCTTCTATTTGAACGTTTCAACGATCTAAAATGCTTGAAAGCTTATTTTAGCAAAACAGCACGTTTTGAGCTTTTAATCTGCGTTTTAACGCGTAAAACAGTAAAACAACGAAATTTTTATTATTCGTTTTTATTAATTTTGCGTCTATTTGAACGATTTCAACGATCTTAAATGCTTGAAAATCTTTTTTATAAACAGCACTTTTTTTGCTTTTAATTGCGTTTTAACGCGTAAAACAGCATAAAAACGCAATTTTTATTATTCGTTTTTATTAATATTGCTTTTTGAACGATTTCAACGCTCAAAATGCTTAAAAATCTTATTTTAGCAAAACAGCACGTTTTGAGCTTTAATCTGCGTTTCAACGCGTAAAACAGCAAAACCAAATTTTTATTATTCTTTTTTCATTAATTTCCTTATTTGAACGATTCAACGATCTAAAATGCTTGAAATGTTTTTATTTTAGCAAAAAAACCTTTTTTGAGCTTTACAAATGTTTTTAACGCGTAAAACAGCATAAAAACGACGAATTTTTTTATTATTCGTTTTTATTAATATTGCGTCTAGAACGAGTTTCACGATCTAAAATGCTTGAAAATGCTTATTTTAGCAAAACAGCACGTTTTGAGCTTTATTCTGCGTTTTAACGCGAAAACACTTAAACGAAAAATTTTTTATTATTGGTTTATTATTAATATGCGTCTTTTAAGGTTCAACGACCCTAAAATGCTTGAAAATGCTTATTTTAGCAAAATAGCACGTTTTGAGCTTTAATCTGCTTTTTTAACTAAAACAGCAAAAAACGACGAAATTTTTATTATTCGTTTTTATTAATATTTTCTATTTGAACGATTTCAACGATCAAAAGCTTGAAAATGCTTATTTTAGCAAAACAGCACGTTTTGAGCTTTAATCTGCGTTTTAACGCGTAAAACAGCATAAAACGACGAATTTTTATTATTCGGTTTTTATTAATATTGCGTCTATTTGAAGGGATTTCAACGATCTAAAATGCTTGAAAATGCTTATTTTAGCAAACAGCACGTTTTGAGCTTTAATCTGCGTTTTAACGCAAAACAGCATAAAACGACGAATTTTTATTATTCTTTTTTTATTAATATTGCGTCTATTTGAACGATTTCAACGATCTAAAATGCTTGAAAATGCTTATTTTAGCAAAATAGCACGTTTTGATTTTTTAATCTGCGTTTTAAGGTAAAACAGCATAAAAACGACGAAATTTTATTATTCGTTTTTTTTTCTTCATTTAAAACGATTTCAACGATCTAAAATGCTTGAAAATGCTTTTTTTTGCAAAACAGCACGTTTTGAGCTTTAATCTGCGTTTTAAGCGTAAAACAGCATAAAACGACAATTTTTTATTATTCGGTTTTATTAATTTGCGTCTATTTGAACGATTTCAACGATCTAAAATGCTTGAAAATGCTTATTTTAGCAAAACAGCACGTTTTGGCTTTAATCTGCGTTTTAACGCGTAAAACAGCATAAAACGACAATTTTTTATTATTTTTTTTTTATTAATATTGCGCCCTATTTGAACGATTTCAACGATCTAAAATGCTTGAAAATGCTTATTTTAGCAAAACAGCACGTTTTGAGTTTTAATCTGCTTTTTTAACGCGTAAAACAGCAAAAAAATGACGAATTTTATTATTCGTTTTTATTATATTGCCTCCATTTAAACGTTTTCCCAACGTTTCCAAAATGCTTGAAAATGCTTATTTGAGAAACAGCACGTTTTGAGCTTTAATCTGCGTTTTAACGCGTAAAACAGCATAAAACGACGAAATTTTTATTATTCGTTTTATTAATAGCTTCTATTTAAAACGATTTCAACGATCAAAAACGCTTGAAAATGCTTATTTTAGCAAAACACTGTTTTGAGCTGTAATCTGCGTTTTAACGCGTAAAACAGCATATAAACGACGATTTTTATTATTCGTTTTTATTAATATAGCGTCTATTTGAACGATTTCAACGATCTAAAATGCTAAAAATGCTTATTTTCGCAAAACAGCACGTTTTGAGTTTAATCAGCGTTTTAACGCGTAAAACAGCATAAAACGACGAAATTTTTATTATTCGTTTTTATTAATATTGCGTCTATTTGAATGATTTCAACGATCTAAAATGCTTGAAAATGCTTAATTTAGCAAAACAGCACATTTTGATTTTAATCTGCGTTTTAACGGAAAAACAGCATAAAACGACAAATTTTTTTATTATTCGTTTTTATTAATATTGCTTCTATTTGAACGATTTCAACGATCTAAAATGCTTGAAAATGTTATTTTAGCAAAACAGCACGTTTTGAGCTTTTAATCTGCGTTTTAACGCTAAAACAGCAAAAAAAACGACGAAATTTTATTATTCGTTTTTATTAAATTGCGTCTATTTGAACGATTTCAACGATCTAAAATGCTTGAAAATGCTTATTTTAGCAAAACAGCAGTTTTGAGCTTTATCTGCGTTTTAACGCGTAAAACAGCATAAAACGACGAATTTTTATTATTTTTTTTATTAATATTGCGTCTATTTGAACGATTTCAACGATCTAAAATGCTTGAAAATGCTTATTTTAGCAAAAAGCACGTTTTGAGCTTTAATCTGCGTTTTAACGCGTAAAACAGCATAAAAGACGAATTTTTATTATTCGTTTTTATTAATATTGCCTCCATTTAAACGATTTCAACGTCTAAAATGCTTGAAAATGCTTATTTTAGCAAAACAGCACGTTTTGAGTTTAATCTGCGTTTTAACGCGTAAACAGCATAAAACGACGAATTTTTTATTATTCGTTTTTATTAATATTGCTCTATTTGAACGATTTCAACGATCTAAAATGCTTCAAAATGCTTATTTTAGCAAAACGCACGTTTTGAGCTTTAATCTGCGTTTTAACGCGTAAAACAGCATAAAACGACGAATTTTTATTTCGTTTTATTGAATATTGCTTCTATTTGAAGATTTCAACGATCTAAAATGCTTGAAAATGCTTATTTTAGCAAAACAGCACGTTTGAGTTTTAATCTGCGTTTTAACGCGTAAAACAGCATAAAAACGACAATTTTTATTATTCGTTTTATTAATATTGCTTCTATTTGAACGATTCAACGTCTAAAATGCTTGAAAATGCTTATTTTAGCAAAACAGCACGTTTTGAGCTTTTATTCTGCGTTTTAACGCGTAAAACAGCATGAAAACGACGAAATTTTTATTATTCGTTTTATTAATATTGCGTCTATTTGAACGATTTCAACGATCTAAAATCTGAAAATGCTTATTTTAGCAAAACCGCACGTTTTGAGCTTTAATCTGCGTTTTAACGCGTAAAACAGCATAAAACGACGAATTTTTTATTATTCGTTTTTATTAATATTGCTTCTATTTGAACGATTTCAACGATCTAAAATGCTTGAAAATGCTTATTTTAGCAAAACAGCACGTTTTGATCTTTAATCTCATTTTAACGCGTAAAACAGCATAAAAACGACGAAATTTTTATTATTCGTTTTTATTAATATTGCTTCTATTTGAACGATTTCAACGATCTAAAATGCTTGAAAATGCTTATTAGCAAAAACAGCACGTTTGAGCTTTAATCTGCGTTTAACGTAAAACAGCATAAAAAACGACGAATTTTATTCGGTTTTATTAATATTGCGTCTATTTGAACGATTTCAACGACCTAAAATGTTTGAAAATGCTTATTTTAGCAAAACAGCACGTTTGAGCTTAATCTTCGTTTTAACGCGTAAAACAGCATAAAACGACGAATTTTATTATTCTTTTTTTTTAATATTGCGTCTTTGAACGATTTCAACGATCTAAAATGCTTGAAAATGCTATTTTAGCAAAACAGCACGTTTTGAGTTTAATCTGCGTTTTAACGCGTAAAAACATAAAAATGACGATTTTATTCGTTTTATTATTTGCTCATTTAAAGATTTCAACGTTCAAATGCTTGAAAATGCTTATTTTAAAAACAGCACGTTTTGAGCTTTAATCTGCGTTTTAACGTAAAACAGCATAAAAACGACGAATTTTTATTATTCGTTTTATTAATATTGCTTCTATTTGAACGATTTCAACGATCTAAAATGTTCAAAATCTTATTTTAGCAAAACAGCACGTTTTGAGCTTTAATCTGCGTTTAACGCGTAAAACAGCATAAAACGACGAATTTTTTATTATTCGTTTTTATTAATATTGCTTCTATTTGAAGATTTCAACGATCTAAAATGCTTGAAAATGCTTATTTTAGCAAAACAGCACGTTTTGAGCTTTAATCTGCGTTTTAACGCGTAAAACAGCATAAAACGACGAGATTTTTATTATTCGTTTTTTATTAATATTGCTTCTATTTGAACGATTTCAACGATCTAAAATGCGAAAATGCTTATTTTAGCAAAACAGCACGTTTTGAGTTTATTCTGCGTTTTAACGCGTAAAACAGCATGAAAACGCGAAATTTTTATTATTCGTTTTTATTAATATTGCGTCTATTTGAACATTTCAACGATCAAATGCTTGAAAATGCTTATTTTAGCAAAACAGCACGTTTTGAGCTTTAATCTGCGTTTTAACGCGTAAAACAGCAAAAAAACGACGAATTTTTATTATTCGTTTTATTAATATTGCTTCTATTTGAACGATTTCAACGATTCAAAATGCGAAAATGATTATTTTAGCAAAACAGCACGTTTTGAGCTAATCTGCGTTTTAACGCGTAAAACAGCATAAAACGACGAATTTTATTATTCGTTTTTATTATTTATTGCGTCTATTTGAACGATTTCACGATCTAAAATGCTTGAAAATGCTTATTTTAGCAAAACAGCACGTTTTAGCTTTAATCTGCGTTTTAACGCGTAAAACAGCATAAAAATGACGAATTTTTATTATTCGTTTTTATTAATATTGCCTCCATTTAAACGATTTCAACGTTCTAAAATGCTTGAAAATGCTTATTTTAGCAAAACAGCACGTTTTGAGGCTTTAATCTGCGTTTTAACGGGTAAACAGCATAAAACGACAATTTTTATTATTCGTTTTCTTTATGTGCTTCTATTTGAACGATTTCAACGATCTAAAATGCTTGAAAATGCTTTTTTTTAGCAAAAACAACACGTTTTGAGTTTTAATCTGCGTTTTAAGGGTAAAACAGCATAAAAACGACAAATTTTTTTATTATTCGTTTTTATATATTGCATCTATTTGAACGATTTCAACGATAAAATGCTTGAAAATGCTTATTTTAGCAAAACAGCACGTTTTGAGCTTTAATCTGCGTTTTAAACGCGTAAAACAGCATAAAAACGACGAATTTTTATTATTTTTTTTTTATTAATATTGCTTCTATTTGAACGATTTCCCAACGATCAAAAATGCTTGAAAATGCTTATTTTGCAAAACAGCACGTTTTGAGCTTTTTTCTGCGTTTTAACGCGTAAAACAGCATAAAACGACGAAATTTTATTTTTGGGTTTTTATTATTAATTTTTGCGTCTATTTGATCGATTTCAACGATCTAAAATGCTTGAAAATGCTTATTTTAGCAAAACAGCACGTTTTGAGCTTTAATCTGCGATTTAACGCGTAAAACAGCATAAAAATGACGATTTTTATTATTCGTTTTTTTAATATTTTTTTTTAAAAGGGGAAATTTTTTTAAAAAAAAAAAAAAAATTTTTTTTTAAAAACCCCCGGGAAAAAAAAAAAAAAAAAAAATTTTTTTTTTTTTTTTTTTAAAAATTTTTTCCCTTTTTAAAACCCCCAAAAAAAAAAAAGGGGGCTTTTTTCCCCAAAAACCTTTTCACCCAAAAAGGTTTTTTTTTTTTTTTAAAAACCCCCTTTTAAAAATTTTTTTTTAAAAAAAACTTTTTCCCCCTTTTTTTTAAAAAATTTTTTTTTCCCAAAAAAGGTTTAAACCAATTTTTTTTTCGTTTTTTTTTTTTAAATTTTTTTTTAAAAATTTTTTTTTAAACCAAAAAGCCGGGTTTTTAAAATTTTTTTTTTTAAAAAAAAAAAAGGGTTTTTTTTTTTCCCAAAAAAAAAAACTTTTTTAAATTTTTTTAAAAAAATTTTTTTTTTTTTTTTGGGGGTTTTTTTAAAAAAAAAGGGGTTTTTTTAATTTTTTTAAAAAAAAAAAAAAAACCCAAATTTTTTTTTTTTTTTTGGTTTAATTTTGCAAAAAAAGAACGTTTTAACTTTTTTTTTTTTAAAAAAAAAAACCGTTTTTTTTTTTTTTTTAAAAAAACCCCTTTAAAAAAAAAATTTTAAAAAATTTTTTTTTAAAAACCCCTTTTTTTTTTTTTTTTAAAAAAAAAAATTTTTTTTTTTTTTTTTTTTAAAAAAAAAAAATTTTTTAAATTTTTTTTTAAATTTTGCCAAAAAATTTTAAATTTAAAAATTTTTAAAATTTTAAAAAAAAAAGGGGTTTTTTTTTTTTTTTTTTTTTAAAAAAAAAAAAAAATTTTTTAAATTTTGTTTTTTAATTTTCCCCCTTTTTTTTTTTTTTTTTTTTAAAAAAAAAAAAAAAAAAATTTTTTTTTTTTTAAATTTTTTAAAATTTTTAAAACAAAAAACCCCTTTTTTTTTGAAAATGCTTATTTTAGCAAAAAACAGCACTTTTGAGTTTTAATCGCGTTTTAACGCGAAAAACAGCAAAAAAACACAAATTTTTAAATTATTCGTTTTTTTAATTTCCCCTTTAAACGATTTCAACGTTCTAAAATGTTTGAAAATGTTTTTTTAGCAAAACAGCACGTTTTGAGTTTTTAATCTGCGTTTTAACGCGTAAAACAGCAAAAAAACCGACAAATTTTTTTATTATTTCGTTTTTTTTTAATTTTTTTTGCGTCTTTTTTGAAGGGGATTTCAACGATCTAAAAGGGCGAAAATCCCTTTTTTTAGCCAGCCTTTTGAGTTTTTAACTGCGTTTAACGCGTAAACAGCATAAAAAAACGAAAATTTTTATTATTCGTTTTTATTAATTTTTTGCCCCCTTTTTTAAACGATTTAACGTTTGCTTGAAAACTTTTTTTAAGCAAAAAAACCGTTTTGAGTTTTTAATCTGCGTTTTAACGCGTAAAAAAACATAAAACGACGAAATTTTTTATTATTCGTTTTTATTAATTTGGCGTCTATTTTGAACGATTTCAACGATCTAAAATGTTTTGAAAATCTTATTTTAGAAAACCAGCACGTTTTTAAAGGTTTTTAATTTGCTTTTTAACGCGTAAAACAGCAAAAAAAACGAAAAAATTTTTTTTAATTATTCTTTTTTTTATTAATATTGTTTCTATTTGAACGATTTAAAAACCATCTAAAATGTTTGAAAATGTTATTTTAGAAAAAACAACGTTTTGGTTTAACTGCTTTAACGCAAAACAAAAAACCACAAATTTTTTTTATTCGTTTTATTAATTTTTGGTCTATTTGAACGATTTAAAAGTTTCAAAATGCTTGAAAATGTTTTATTTTAGCAAAACACCCGTTTTGAGTTTAAATTTTGCGTTTTAACCTAAAAAAACATAAAACGAGGGGAAAATTATTCTTTTTTTTATTAATATTTTCTATTTGAACAAATTTAAACCGACCCTAAAATGCTTGAAAATGTTTTTTTGGCAAAACAGCACTTTTTTGGGCCAACCCGCGTTTTAACGGGGAAAAACGGCAAAAACGACAAATTTTTTATTATTGGGTTTTTATTAATATTGCGTCTATTTGAACGATTTCAACGCCCAAAAATGTTGGGGGCTTATTTTAGAAAAAGGGGGTTTTTTGGGTTTTAATCGGGGTTTTAAACGCGTAAACAGCATCCCACGAAATTTTTATTTTTTTCGTTTTTATTAAAAATTGGGGGTCTATTTAAAACGATTTCAACGTTCTAAAATGCTTAAAAAATGCTTATTTTTACAAAACAGCACTTTTTGAGTTTTTAACTGCGTTTTAACGCGAAAAACAGCAAAAACGACAAATTTTTTTATTATTCGTTTTTTTTAAATTGGTTTATTTGAACGATTTAAACGACCCCAAAATGCTTAAAAATGTTTAAAATTTTTAGCAAAACACTTTTTGGTTTTTAATCTGCTTTTTAACGCGAAAAAACAGCAAAAAAAACGACGGAATTTTTATTATTCGTTTTTTATTAATATTGCGTTTTTTTTGAACGATTTCAACGTTCAAAAAATGCGAAAATGTTTTTTTTACAAAAAAAGGTTTTTTTGGGGCTTTAATCTGCTTTTTAAACGCGTAAAACAAAAAAAAAAAACGACGAATTTTTATTATTCGTTTTTATTAATATTGTTTATTTAAGGGATTTCAACGATCTAAAATGCTTGAAAATGCTTATTTTAGCAAAACAGCATTTTGAGTTTTAAATTCTGCTTTTTTAACGCGAAAAACAGAAATAAAAAGGGCAAAATTTTTATTATTCGTTTTTATTAATATTGCGTCTATTTGAACGATTTCAACGTCTTGTTTAAAAAAGCTTATTTTAAAAAACACTTTTTGGGGTTTTTAATCTGCGTTTTAACGCGTAAAAAAACAAAAAAAAGACAAATTTTTTTATTTTTGTTTTTTTTAAATTATTGTTTTTTTGGGAAGGGTTTTTCCCAACGATCAAAAAATGTTTAAAAATGCTTATTTTGGCAAAACAGCACTTTTTTGAGCTTTATTCTGCGTTTTAACGCGTAAAACAGCAAAAAACCCGACGAAATTTTTTATTATTCGTTTTTTTTAAATTTGCGTCTATTTGAAGGGGATTTCAACGATCAAAAAAGGGTTTTGAAAAGCTTATTTTAAAAAACAGCACGTTTTGGGGCTTTTCCGTTTAACGCAAAAAACAGCAAAAAACCCGGGGTTTTTTTTATTCGTTTTATTAATTTGCTTCTATTTAAAGGGGATTTCAACGATCTAAAATGTTTGGGAAAATGCTTATTTTGGGAAACGGTTTTAAAGGTTTTTAATTCGCGTTTTAACGCGTAAAACAGCTTTAAAAACCGACGAAATTTTTATTATTCGTTTTTTTTAAATTTTGGGTTTCTTTTTGGGAAACGATTTCCCGTCTAAAATGCTTGAAAATGCTTTTTTTAAAGCAAAAAGCTTTTGAGCTTTTCTGCTTTTTTAACGCGTAAAAAAAACCCCAAAAAAATGCCAAATTTTTTTATTATTCGTTTTTATTAATATTGCTTCTATTTAAACGATTTAAACGATCAAAAAAATGTTTGAAAATGCTTATTTTAGCAAAACAGAAAGTTTTGAGTTTTTAATCTGCGTTTTAACGCGAAAAAAACAAAAAAAACGACAAAAATTTTTTATTATTCGTTTTTTTTTGCTTCTATTTGAACGTTTTCCCAACGATCTAAAATGCTTGAAAATGCTTATTTTAAAAAAGCACGTTTTGAGTTTTTAATCTGCTTTTTCCCGCGTAAAACAGCAAAAAAACCCCAAAATTTTTTTTATTATTCGTTTTATTAATATTGCTTCTATTTAAACGTTTTTAACGATCTAAAAGGGCGAAAATGTTTATTTTAGCAAAACAGCACGTTTTGAGTTTTTAATCTGCTTTTTTAACCGCGAAAAAAGAAAAAAACACAAAATTTTTATTATTCTTTTTTTATTAATATTCCTTCTATTTGAACGTTTTTCAACGATCTAAAATGCTTGAAAATGTTTTTTGAAGCAAAACACCCGTTTTGAGTTTTAAATTCTGCGTTTTAACGCGTAAAAACACCCAAAAACGACAAAATTTTTAATTTTTTTTTTAAATTTCCCCCCCCTTTTTAAACAATTTCCCCACCAAAATGCTTGAAAATGCTTTTTTTTAACAAAACACCCGTTTTGAGTTTTAATCGCGTTTTAACGCGTAAAACAGCATAAAAGACAAAATTTTATTATTCTTTTTTTATTAAAAAGGGTTTCATTTAAACGATTTCAACGATCTAAAATGTTTAAAAATGTTTTATTTTAGCAAAAAAACACGTTTTGAGCTTTAATCTGCTTTTTCCCCCGCGTAAAACAGCAAAAAAAACGACAAAATTTTTATTATTTTTCTTTTTATTAATATTGTTTATTTAACGTTTTCCCTCTAAAATGCTTAAAATGCTTTTTTAAAAACAAAACGTTTTGAGTTTTTAATCTGCGTTTTAACGCGAAACCCAAAAACAAAAAATTTTTTTTATTTTTTTTTTAATTTCTTTTTAAGATTTCAACGATCTAAAATCTTGAAAATGTTTTTTTAAAAAAAAATTTTTTTTTAATACGAAAAACGCTAAAACAAAAAACAAAAATTTTTTTATTATTCGTTTTTATTAATTTGCGTCTTTTGAACGTTTTTTAAAAAATTTAAAAGCTTTTTTAAAAACACCCGTTTTTTTTTTAACGCTTTAAGGGAAAAATAAAATCGTTTTTTTTTTTTCGTTTTTAAATTTTTTTTAAGAAAGATTAAAAAGTTTTAAAAATTTTTTTTTACCGAGAATTTTTTCCCTTTTTAACCGTATAAAAAAAAAATTTTTTTTTCTTTTTTTAAATTTTGCTTATTTTAAAACGAAAAATTTTTTTGGGGGTTTTTTTGAAAACACCCCTTTTTTTTAATTCTTTAAAAAAGAAAAAAAAATGACGTTTTTTTAATTTTTCTTTTTTTTAAAATTTTGCTTTTTTAAAACGATTTAAGTTTTGCTTAAAATTTTTTTTTGCAAAAA